>NC_137043.1:28800729-28841851 GCF_032717465.1 Coenobita brevimanus | reverse complement strand
TAAGTGAAACGTAAACTAATGAGCAAAGAAACCGAATACAGAACTCATAACAACTGTAGCCAAATTCAAGAAAAGTTGGCTTTAATGAATAGGTTCCGTAAAAAGAACAATGAGTACAAAGAATTTACAAAGAAGGTTTATGCTGTCTCGTCAGTAAAGGGCTTTTATATTCAACCCCTTCAGGCCGAAAACATTAACTGTATGTTATTTCTCCTATTAACAGACGTAACATTTTTTTCCCAGCGGTTTTGTTAAATTCTAGTACAGAAGAGCTGAACAAAGACTGTATCTAATCCCTCTCGTATGAGAAATCCTTTGGATAAATTCAGTCGTCTGGAGATAAGAAAAAATGGAAAATTATATTTTCGGCCTGAGCGAGATACTATTTGAACATGAAAAGCACTGCATTGTGTACAGAAACAAATGGGGAACACTCCAGAACCATTATTTAGAAAGATTAAATTTTAATTTTCCACAAAACAAAAGAAAACAAAAACCAAATAACAGAGCTGGCGAGACTTACGGCACTGCCGCATCCAAGTACAAACTTAACACCACCACCACCACCACCACCACCACAACAACAACAACAACAACAACAACAACAACAACAACCTCTGACTTCGTAATGTTTTCTTTCTGATGACCAAAAATTGTCTGTGGAAAGTTGGTTAGAATAGAATATCTGAGGTCGGATGAGTGCAGTGGAAGAGTTAACTCCTTGACTCCGATGACTTTTAGCTTGTTATTGCCATCCCTAAATAACTTAGAAACCTTTGGAGATGCGATATTGTTGTCCCGAGTTAATAAAGTCTGCCTTAACCTCTTTGACAACCCCAGATTCACCAACACACTTACGACCAAATCCCAGCCTTAACTGTGATTTGTTTTCCTTGAGACGGACAATATAGGCTACTCATCACCGTCCCTACGCCTGCTTCATTATCACCTTCACTCCTTAAGCTGAGTAAATCCATCTGAAGGTAACAAGAATAGGCAAAAATAGGCGTCATTGTAGTGAATTAGACACTGTTCACTGAAACTAGGATAAAATTTCAATATCTCTGCCTCGAATTCTGAGATATAGCATAGCAAATAAACACTTAAATATGGTACTAGTCACCGAAAAATTTGGATGGGTTGGATAAACACCCGCAGCGTTGTATTGATTCTGTCCAGCGTAGCCAAGGGGAACGGGATGCAAAAGGACGAAAATCTCCAAGTTGAATGAATAATGGTTACGAAAGTCAATATAATTATCACCATTCACTACATCTTCATTATTAGCTTCCTTTATCACCCCCACCAACACTTACAACTGCTTTATTGATAACTTTGATATTATTAGGAGAATTACTTGTACCTGATGACATGCAATACTTAGTCAATTCTTGCAAGCTCTACTGTAAATATTATGCTAACTTCAGAAAAAAACAACAATTAATTCTGTACATTGATGGGGATTAGAAAGTCTCCGCTAACTCACTCCATTAGCCTGATTCTCTCTCCCTATGCTGAATAAAATCGTCTGGTGATAGTAAGAATAATTAAAAGAAACATTATTACCAATTCGTTCCTGCAGCTAATATACTCCTCACTCTCCCTTGCGCCCGCCAGTCATTACCAACTCCCTTCACCACCACCACCACACACACTACGACTGCTGTATTGCCTTTGATCGTATTAGCATAATGAGTTCTACTACACGAGATTCCCACATACGCATCCGTCCCCTTAGGCTTTTCACCATTCAGAGGCTTGTACTCTCGTCGACAAAGGAGGCTCTAGTAACACCTTTTCTATTTAGTGACTTATTTTGCATATGAGCGCCAAAATGTTCCGTAAGTGTGTTATTCATATAATTCTAATACCGAGATAGATTGTATAAATAACATACAAGAAGAGGCTGGAGGATAAGAAGGCTGACTGTCACCCTTTCCTTAGTGAGTTATTTTTTCGTATTACACACTTAAAAATATTCTGTGTGATGAAATATATCAGTTCCAGGGTACAGATACGGAGTGCAGTAATAATAAAAATAATAATCTATCTCATCTATCTATTGCCAGACGCCTCAATCCCGTTTGGGGTGGCCACAAACAAATCGCCTGCCAAGGTCACCCCTGTCCCCCTCCATTTCACTGCCCTGCTCCCAACTCATTTACACCCCTCCTCTCATATACCTCTCCACCCCAACCCTCCATCTCATCCTCGGACCTCCCCCTCCCTCTTCCCCCCTCCACCCTCACTCTCACATACTCTCTCTTCGTCAGTCTTTCACCCTCCGTTCTACTCTCCACATGGCCAAACCACCTCAGTGTGTGTTCCTCATAACGCTTTCCCTATCACATCCACATCCACACCACAACGCTCCTTTATATCCTCATTCGTCAGCCTGTCTCTCCATGCTTGACTCCACAGGCTCCTCTTAAATAATTCATTTCCACTGCACTCACTCTTGACTTGTGTCCTTCCAACAACGCGTCCAAAGCTTCACTTTCTATTCGTTAGAGTTGGTATCCACAATACTGTCATGTAGTAACTTTTTCACTTCCATGCTCACTTCCCTGTTTTCTTATCACTGCTTTCAAAGAACCAGCAACCTTTCTTCCCTGCTGTACCCCTTTCAAGCACTTCACCCTCCAAACCTCCATCCTTACTCATCACACTACTCAAGTACTTAAACGTACTCACATTTTCCAATTCCTCCACCATCCAACCTCGCTGTACATTCACTGAGCTTCACCCCTCTCAAAGACCATCACTTTACTCTTCCCTACATTCACCTTTAGATTCCGTTTCTTACACACTCTCCCAAACTCATCCACCAAGCCTTGCAACTCCCCTTCGTCTTCACTCAACAACACAGTATCATCTGCAAACAACAGTACAGGGAGGTTTTCCAAACACTATCCTCTCTCACCAGGGCCACTCCAACATCCACTACCCTACCTTGTACCTGTTTTATTACCCCATCCATGTACAGATTGAACAACCATGGAGACATGACACATCCCTGTTTCAACTCAACTTTCAAAGAGAAAAATTCACTTAGTTCACCATCCACACGCACTGCAGCCTTCGCACCATCGTACATACTCTTCACAGCATTCAAAAAAAAAAAAAAAAAAAAAAAAAAAAAAAAAAAAATAATAATAATAATAATAAAAATAAGAAATTAAAACCTTGGATAGGTTTGCATTTTTTTTTTCTATTATACTTGCCACCATTAGGTGATGTAATTCAACTTAGGCCAGACCTCTAACAGGGAAGGAGTTAATGAGGGCAAAATCTAACTCTCTGGTTCGAAATATCTCTCTGTAGCTGAATGAAATCATCTGTTGGTAGCAAAAAAAAATATAC
The DNA here is from genome assembly GCF_032717465.1 of Coenobita brevimanus. Lineage (NCBI taxonomy): Eukaryota > Metazoa > Arthropoda > Malacostraca > Decapoda > Coenobitidae > Coenobita > Coenobita brevimanus. The sequence continues at coordinate 28,838,488 of NC_137043.1, read as the reverse complement.
ATATATATAATAAAAAACGTCATCAGAGTAAAGGAGTTAACAGGCCAAACGTAGAACTAAACAGATAAGGAAAAGGTGTTACGGACATGCTAGAAATCCGGAACTAACTTGAAATTGGTCCAGTGTGTTAGAGGCGGGGATGAGGAAGGGGCCGGGCTCTGAATTCTGCATTAAATTAAAGTAACGAAGATCAGAGTATAACCGAAAGCAATTTTGGAGTGGTGTGAAAACAGGCTTAGAGATTATGGGCCCGTGTGCTTGAAATTTACATCGCGAAGAGGAGGAAGGGAAGCTCTCGATTTCTGATGATTTATGAAGCAGTGTGGAAAAAGGAACGTGTCTGAATTGTCCAGCTATTGTACCGCTATTGGCTGTGGTGTTGGAAAGGATGCCTTCATGTGGTGGCACTGATATAACAGGGCGGTGGAGCAGTCCGATTGTACAAACGTCTCTTAACTCCTTCCCTGTTCCCCGAAAGGAGGGTGGTGGGTTGCGGGAAATAGAAACCTGTCCGCAGTCCACCTGGCGCTACAGCTACCGCTACTATTGGCTTCACTCCGTAATGTATGATGTAATATAACCAACTCGGGAACTCATAGGCGCTTTGTATACGTCAGTCATAAATCGGAGTTTGCCTTTCTCTTCGCCATATAAGTTTTAAATATGCGATTTTCAGTAGCTACCGACTAGATCAGAAAATCTCTGTCGTCCCTCCAGCTTCTGTCGCCATGAACCATGAAAATCAATGTCGCAGTCTAAGTGGCTTTGGAAATTTCGTAGTACCTCTTCCTTAGTGATTTACTTGGTACATCGCACCTCAGTATCCTCCTCTGTGTTACTGATGCAAATAATGTCGGTATTAAAACGATATAATTAACATACAACGGATTATTAAGGTGCAGTATGCAAAACAGATCGTTAAAGAGGAACTCCGAAGCTTCATATATATATATATATATATATATATATATATATATATATATATATTTTTTTTGTTTTCTAGTTTATAAAAGAGAATTACATTATCTGCCAGTCAGTCAGTCCGTCGATTGACATCAGCACACTTTTCTATATGTTTTTATTTATAAAATACCCCTCCTCCCCCAACGAAATGTGCCAGTGGTTATGACTATGAGGTGTAGCTAGGATTCCGTGAGCTTGAAAAATGAATGCATGATTGCCTGGCCCACTTCCCTTGGCAATCTATAGAAAATGAGGCCAGGATTTATATGTATTATTATTTTTAATTAAGGGTGCGCTTTTAGAACACAAGTAAACGTAGAAAATTGGCAAAACAACAGAGGGCCCGCTGCCCAAATGACGACACATTGCACCAGCTGAGACCTCCCGTTATGGCCACTGAATAACGCTGGCTTCTTTAATAACGCCGTGATCAAAGGTGCTCTCTAATGGCCTGTGTCCTTCCTCGCACCGCCATCACCACGCGGGGGAGTAAAGGGGGTTGAGAGAGAGAGAGAGAGAGAGAGAGAGAGAGAGAGAGAGAGAGAATTTTTATCCCTCCATGTGGTACCCAACTTAACCCTTTCCATTCCTCTCTTTCCACCTCTTAATATAACGCGTAAAGGGTGTGTTTGACTCCAGGTATTCGATTCGTAAGTCAGATAAAGAAAGAGACGCTGATTGTATACCTTTCTATCTTTAATATACCTGTAATTTGCTCTTTTTTAATATTAGCTTCACTAAAATCCCTCAAACCACATCCAGCCATCCAACCATCCATGCAGTCTCCCAATCCATGAACTGTCCTTCTGTTTAGCAATCGATCTGTTTATTCATCCATCCATCCAGTCATCCAGTCTATACTCCGTTTTTTTTTTTATCGGGCAGATAGACTTGACAGATTAGTGATTATTGGCTGAATGCAACATTACTTAATAATTTACCATTATTAACTGACAACAAATATCTGTGGAGGAAATTTGGGTTAGTAAATAATTTTTGTACATGTTGCATTCGGCCAGTCATCATCGGCTGTCAGAATTGCATCTTCTTATCCAATAAAAAAAGTAGATATAATCCTTCAGTCTTCCTTTCAACCATCTAGCAATTCCTCCTTCCATTCAGTGAACCAGACATCAACCAAATCATCCATCAATCCATACTTCAGTTCATTCATTTGACTAGCCATTCATCCGGTCAGCAACTCACTCCTTCCCTCATCCATTCACTCAACTATTTTACCGCAATCATTCACTCATCCACAAAATCATCCAGCAAACTACTCACTCAGTTATTATTCATTCATTCACCTGTCTGCTCATCACTCCATTCATCCATCTGTCGGTTCGTTCATCCAGACACATGCACCTCCAATCATTCATTCATTCATCCCTTTAGCCAGACACCCATTTCATCCACTCATCCACCTAACTAGCCATCCTCCTACTCATCCATCCAACAAAACACTCAGTCATCTTCCATCCATCCACTTGTACATTCATTCATCCACCAGTCCATCCAGATCCATCCATTCATCCATCAGTCCATCAGTCCATCCACTCATCCATCCACTCGTAAGTTCTGTATTAAGCCATCCATCCAGCCATACACCCATCTAATCATCCACTCATCCACCCATCCACTCCCTGTCTGTAATTAGGTAAGTGGGCTCAGGTGGGGGGCAGTCTAGCTTAATAATAATAATAATAATAAAGTTTGAGATTATACGGTGGGAGGCTTTGATGTGGATTATCTCTCTCTCTCTCTCTCTCTCTCTCTCTCTCTCTCTCTCTCTCTCTCTCACTCTCTCCTCATTCACTACCACATCCTTCTCTAACTGTATCATCTTTCCTGTGCTTAATATAATTCTTCCATTTATCCTCATTTCTCCCATCCACTCTGTCCATCCATACATTCCCCATACCTCATCCTCTGCTACCCCTCATCCTTCCCCTTCCATTCCTTCCATTAGTATTCACATATATATCAATTTTCCTTTTCTTTTTTCTCCCCATTACCTCCTCCACCTTCCACCTCATTCTTCCCCTCTCTCTCTCTCTCCCCTCAAATACATGTATCTGTCCGTCTATTATTATGTGTCTGTCTGTTTATCTGTCTGTCTATCTATTTATCTATCTACAGTATCTATCTACCCATGTCTGTCTATCTGTCTGCTGTATCTGTGTCTACTTATCTATCAGTCAGTGAGTTTAAATATCTATATATATCTATTCCTCTCTGTGTCTATCAGTCTATTATCTATCTGTTATCTATCTCAGGCTATCTACCTGTATTTCTTTTCTTCGCATCCTGTAAGGTGGTCTCGATTAGGAGACCCTCTAGGCAGTTCAATCCCTACCCAGCAACGATCCCGCTTCCCACGACAAACCACGTACGGCTGATTCTCGTCAGCTTAGCAGACTTCCCAGCACTTCTTCCTGAGCGATTTGTCTTGAATATTATCCCAGTATTCTTCGGTATGCTAATTGTATGTTTTTAATTCCGATTTAGGTGGCATTTTTTATACAGAAGATGAACAAAAGAAGGAAGATCAAATTAAATAAGAAAAAAAAAAAAAAGAATCATACACCAGAGTAAAGATGCCCTTAATTCATAAAATTTCTCTGACAGTTGGACTTGAACTGGTGTAGGTTGAAGTTTGGAGGAAAACAAATCTGGGGAAGCGAGTTCCAAAGAGAAGCAGTTCGGGGAATAAAGGCATTCTGATAGGCAAAAATTCTGCAATATGGCAGTGGGACAGTCATGAGCGTTACCAGATGCCCGTGTAGCACAGGGGAAGGTGTGGAAAGGTGGCACAGTGGACGCAACTTCATCTGAGCATTTCCGATAAGAGTATCTGTAAAATAATGCAAGGGAGGCAACATTCCGTCTTACTTGCAAGGGAGTTAGTTCATTTGTAGCAGCTGGGTTATTAGATTATCCTAATAGCTTTGTTCTGAGCTTCATCCAGATGTTTTAGCGCAAGCACTCCACATTCACTCCACAAGGGTAAGCAATATTCGACTTTGAGAGCGTATTTGTGAAGAAGTTACGGATTCTGTACAATAATTCAAGTTTCTTTGATGCGGTTATAGCAAGTGCTCTAACACGAGAAGTCCAGCTGAGGGCACTGTTAAGCGAAACACCGAGAATTTCAATACTTTTAGAGATGGAAATATTGGTTGCATTGAAAGTAATATAGGAATCAGGCAATACCTGTCTGTTCATAAACTGGATGCATTCTGATTTACTTTCTCTAAGGTAGAATTTCTGGCAAACGTACTGGTAAGAACTATTCCACGTGGGTCATTTAGAGTGTTTCCGTATGAAGATTTAAGTGGGGGAATAGGTGATGACTTGTTAAAGTTACTATTCAAAGAACTTAGAGTTAGCACAATATTCTAGTGTCAATAGGATTATTTAATAGTCTGGATGCTTGGTTGTGAAGACATTTTTATTTGGCGATATTTGTTGCTGCTTTTCTGTGGTTTCTAGAAGTTTTTAAGTGCTTGAGGGATTTGGTTGTTTTTTACTTTAAGAGTTATATGCCTAAGGCTTTTGTGTCGTTGCAGTCGCACCATTTTGGGGAGTCTGATCGCTTAGCAAATTGTTGACGGTATGAACAATTCCATAGCAACTTGTATTAACTTATTAATGTGGGACTGGGTAGAACTGATATCAGTGGAGAAGAAAGACTGCCATGGAATATCAGCAAGATAATTTCTAAATCCATCCCAGTCTGCCCTATCAAAGTGCCATCTGGTCACCCTGACTGGTTCAGAACGGGGAGGTTTGGGGAAGCTGACGAATGAGGCTTTGATGAGATTGTGGTCAGAGAATCTACGCGGTGACAGTACCTCTGTCCTGTAATGATCTGGGTTATTTGTCAGGAATAGGTCCAAGAGATAGGCACTATGGTTAGGGTTATCTGGTATTCTGTTTGGTTGCTTTACCTGTTGCGTGAGATGAAACGATTCTGCAAACAGCTGGCATTCTAGACCAGCATCTTCAGTCCGGGCAGGATGCAGTACCGGTAACCTTTCTATGTTATGGACGTCGAAATCTCCCAACACGCTAATTTCGGTGGTAAGGGTGAGGTCAGGGTTGGTCAACTGCTTGGATATGGAGTCAGATACGCTGGGTTCTGGCGAGGCAGTATGGCAGGGGAGCGATAAACTGTGCAGATATATTTGATTATATTATGGTAATTTAGTTTGTACAGAGAGTAACCAAATTAGCAGAAGTGAAGTTCATGGTAGTGTCAGTTGCATACAGTATGCAGATTTAATACAGCAACAAGTTCAGCCCATGTTACGGAGGTTAGTGAGAAGATGGTAAGCAGGAAAATTGTATGAGGTTAAGTCAGTGGAGGGAGATATTTGGGTTTCTGAGAGGAATAGGGCTAGAGTGGATATGGATTCAAGGAAGAAGTGAACAGAATCAGACTGTTAATAAGATCACGTATATTGGTAAAATATAGCGCTGAACCCGCATTTCTCCTCTGACGAGCATGATTTGTGATAGCAATAACCGCTGCTGGCCCCGTCGCTTGATGGCGACCAGGAGAGGCCTGTGCCGCCAGCCCTACCCTGCCGGTGGTGGCAGTCCGAGGTACGTCCACCGCGTTTGCTCTTAATGTCGCAGCGGTCATTGTTAAAAGGGGATGAAATAGCAAGTGTGATGTCTAATGTGCATGTAAATGGTGTAGGTAGTTGGTGGTTGATGTTCTTGAGAGTATGCTGGCTTAGTCACCGTGTTAATGAAAACATTGAAAATGTTCAGTAAAGGGAGATGGTCAGGAACAGGTCATGAGGACTGGTGAAACGGGAGCTCCAGCTGTCCCTGTTACCTGGTTGCCATCCACCTTTTCGACTGATGCTACAGTCTACTCGCAAGACTACAAGAGTATTAACCTGCCATACGAGTGTGCATCCAGTGTGGTTTTCGATCGAGTGGCCTGGTTCGCCCCATGAGACCATCAGCTGCGGGGGGGAGGGGCTGGAGAAATGGATGTGGTGAGCAAAGGAATGGGTGGGATGGGCTTGAAATGTAAGGGGGCGGTGGGGCTGGGGATAGAAAAGTAGTTCCTTTGAATATAGGTGTTTTAGGATTAGTCGGTTGAGGTCATTAAAGGATTATTTCAAAATATCCTCCAAAATGAAAGTGCCAGGAGATAAAGAGATGAGCGTGGGGGACGAAGGAGTGGGTGGGATGAGCTGGAGCTGTGGTGGGGGGTTGGGGGAGGGCAGTGAGCGTATAATCAGTAAAAATGGATGCTGTGGTATCAGTGGTTCAGGGTTAAGATATTTCAGTGTTCTCCAAGAAGAATAAGAACAAGATGGCGTTACTCTCAATGACCAGGTGTTTTTGTAGGTAATGTTAAAAGGAAGACGTGCTTGAGATCCTCCTAAGATGAACTAATAAGGATACTAGTTTTCTTGACTTATTTCCTTTATTTTTCCTCCCTATTATCCTATTCTACCACATTTCTTTCTCTTTTCCCACGTGCCTACTCACAGCATTCCTCACCTTCTACCCCCTTTCTTCGTTCACAATCGTCCACTTCCTCCACTAAATTAACACCCTAGGAAAATCTACTCCCCTCCCTCTTCCTTCCACCCAACCTCTCCCACCCTTCGCACCACCAACCTCCCTCCCCACCCTCAACCTCTCTTCCTCCATCGCCAGTCAACCTCTTTCTCCCCCTCCCATTTTCCCTCCCCATCCTCCCCCTCTCCCCAACAATTTTCGCTTCCCCAACAAACTTAGCACCTCAAGCATATTTGTCCTCCCCTCTTCTTCCCCGCACGCCCTTCTCTCTCCTTTCCCGTCTTCCCCCTCCTTCCCCTCCCTTCTCCCTCTCCCCAACCATATTCCACTCCCCTACTAACTCAGCGTCTTAGGCAAATCTAGTCCCCCTACCCCTATACCCCCTTCTTTCCCCTCTTCTATCCCCCTACACCCAACCTTCCCCCCTCCGTCCCCCTTCCCTCACCCCCACCATTGTCCACTCTCCCACTAACTTAGCACCTTAGGCAAATCCCCCCTCCCCCCTGCTCCCCTCCTCCCTTCCCCCCTTCCCCCACCCAACCTCTCCCTCCCTCACGCCCCCCTCCATAACTCCGTTGTGGAAATATGCTTAAATTCTCGCCTATATCGGCTTAAGGTCTTACATCGTAGTGCGAGAGGGGGAGGGGGAAATGGGAGGGGGGGAGGTGAAGGGGGGAGTTGGAGGTGGGAGGTGGGAATGGGAGGGTAGAAGTGGGGTGGAGAGGGAGGGAAATGGAGAAGGAGGAAAATGAGAGAAGGTAGGTGGAGAGAGAGAAAGAGAGAGAGAGAGAGAGAGAGATGAAAAGGGAGGAAAAGATGATAGGTGGAAAGGGAGGGAAAGGGAAGGATGGGAAGGGAAGAGGGAAGTGAATGGAATAGTGAGGGAAGTGGGAGGAAATGAAAAGGACAGGAAAGGGAAGAGAAGGGAAAGGAGAAGGAAGGGAGGAAGCCAAATGCAAGAAAGAAGGGAAGGGACTGGAGGAAGGGGAGAAGAGAGGAAATAGATAGCAAGAGGTAGGGATAGAGGAGAGGGAGAGGGAAGAGGAGGGAAAGGGGATAGGAGAGGTGGAGGGACCTAGAAAGAAGAAATTGGTAAGGAGGGAAGAGAAAATTGGAAGGAGGAGGGATTAAGTGTGTGGAAGAGGGGAGGGGAGAGATGGAACAAAGATAGAGGGAGGAGGAGGAGGAGGAAGAGGAAGAAGAGGAGGAGGAGGAAGAGGAGGAGGGGGAGGAATTATAAGTTGAAGTCAAAGAAGGAATTGAAGATAATCAGGTGAGAGGATGCAGTATTATTCAACCTCATCACGAGTTAAAGTGTCAGGTAGAAACAAGAATATAACAAATTGCGTCCTAGGGCTGAAAGGATTAAGCAGAGAGGGTATGGGGAGAGGGAGACATGGGGGGAAGGGTTAAGATAGGGAGATTGATAATATGGGGAGATGGGGAGGAGAAAATCTGGGTGTATCGAGGGAGACATACAGCTGATAAGAGAAATGTTGGTTTATTGTTATTCTTTGGACTGACATGGATAATAATAATAGTGTAACATTAGAGAAATTGGCTTACTTCCACTCACCTATTCAGCCTTCACAGAGTCTATTCAGTCATTCATTTGTCCAACCATCCACTCTTACCTATCCAATCATCCATTCAACCAACCAGCCATCCTTCATTATCATCCAGCCAGCCATTCATCTTACTAATTTTCTGTCCTTCAATACAGCCATCCATTCAGTCATTCTGACATTCATCCAGCCATCCAGCAAACCATCCATCCATTCAATAATCCGTCCTTCTTCCTTGCCAGTTAATCCATCCTTCTTTCCTTCCTTCCTTCCTTCCTTTCTTTCTTTCTTCCTTTCTTTCTTTCTTTCTTTCTTTCTTTCTTTCTTTCTTCCTTCCTTCCTTCCTTCCTCCCTTCATTTATTCACTCAGCCATCTAGTTAATCATCCAATCATCAAATCATTCACTAGTCTAGCTTTTTACCACACTTCTCATCGATTTACTCATTCATTCATCCAACAATCCATCCACCTGTCCATCCATGTATCCTTCTACCCTTTCATCCTACCCTTTAATTCATCCATCCACCCATCTGATCAAACACTCATCCTTCCGCCCTTCCATCGTACCCTTTCATTCATCCATCCATCCTTCCATCTGAGCAGCCATCACCTTGCCCAGTCGTACATTCTTCCATCTTTCCATGCTACCCATCCATCCATCCATCTATCTCTCTGATCGGTCATCCACCTACCCATCTATCCATTCATACATCTGATCAGTCATTCACATAATCATTCATCCATCTGTCTGACTAACCATCTACTTGCCTTAGTCATCCACTCTCTCACCTTTCCATTCATCCCTTCCATCTCAGCCTTCCACCAGCTATCCTTCTTTGTTTCCACTCTACCCACTCTTTTATGAATTCCTTTACTACGTTGGCTGTTTATAACTTTTTACTTTTCTTACGAACACCTTTATTTTTCAACTTAGGAGAGGCTACTCGTACTGAAGGTGTTAAGGAGGGCCATTGCAAACCCCTGAAATCTGAAAAATTCCTGAAAAATTCTCCCCTCAGCTCAATAAAATCGTCTGGAAATAAAGACTAAGATAAGAGATGTCACCATATCGTAGGGGTTTTTTCAGATCATTCATTTATTTATCCATCCATTATGTTCGTTCGTTCATTCCTTCCTTCCTTCCTTCCTTCCTTCATTCATTCATTCATTCATCCATCCATCCATCCATCCATCCATCGATCCATCTATCCATGTCCAGACGATTTTATTCAGCTTGGAATAGACCTTTCGAACTGGAGGGGTTAGATACAGGCTTCATTAACCCCTTCGCTTCCAGGGGGTTTCCTAAGCTGAGTGAAATCGTCTGTAGGTAGCGAGAAATAAGCTACGGAATGACTTCATAGCTTTGAATGGGTTAATCAATCAAGTATTCATTCGGGTGTAAAAAAGGCAATTATATTCAATCTCTCTCTCTCTCTCTCTCTCTCTCTCTCAGAATATATAAGGCAAGTAAATTCTTTCTGTCAGTCTCATTTATTCAGTCATATATAAACACAAATTTCTCTCTCTCTCTCTCTCTCTCTCTCTCTCTCTCTCTCTCAGCTAAAACTAATTTCCCGTCAGCTTACTTTTTCCTGATCTCTCTCCGCCTGTCTTCCTCTTTAATTACAACTCACAAATCATCCATCGCTCCCTGGCCCCTTTTTTTTCTTCATGTGAGTTTTTAGGACCGTCTGTGTGTTATTGATTTAAAATGTTTTAGTGATGCTTATAGTACTGATATTTATGCTGAACATTTGTGAACAGTTCATTAATAAGAATATGAATGATAATGATAGTAGTAGTAGTAGTAGTTGTAATAATTAATAATAATAATAATAATAATAACTAGAATGCGCTCAGAGATCGCATTCCTCCGCCAATGCTATTGCCATTAAAAAGGATCCGGATCCGCATCCGGATCCGCCTCAAAATTTAATCAATTCTTTCTTGGTCCATGGTCGACTTTTCCACAAAAGTTCATTGAAATTCGTAGAGAACTTTTGGAGATACTGTGCGGGATACTCCGGATTCGGATCTGGATCCGCCCCAAATATAATAATTTCTTCCTTAGTCCATGGCCCACTCTTCCACAAAATTTCATCCAAATCCGTTCATAGCTTTTTGAGTAACCCTGCTAACAGACAGACAGACAAACAAAGAAACCAAAGCCAGCAAAAACCTAACCTCCATGGCTTATGTAATAAGTGTCACCATCACCATCAATATCATCAAAAGTGTCACCAGTATCACCACAGCTGATAATCTGCCGCAAGCTACTGTTGGTGTGTTGTAGGTAAACCATTTGGGATATCTTAGGGTATTGGGTAGATAGTTACGTGTAGTGGTAGAAGGAACAGGTAGATATAAAGACGAACACTTAGAGGGAGCCTTGTGAAATGCTGAGAAATTTGGAAGGAAATAGGGACTGCAAAAGGACAGTCTTCAAAATATGCTGGGAAGAATATTTTGTAAACCCCTTCACTCTGATGGCTTAACATCTGATCACTGTTTCTTCCAGACGATTTTACTCAGCGTAGAAAAGGTCCCTCGCAATGGAACAGGTAATGAATGTTGTATCTAACTTCTCCATATTGGAAAAAAAGGTGAATGTCTGACGGTAGGAAGAATAAAATAATAAAATACATGACGGGAATGGAGGCGTTAAGGGGACTAGAACCCGCCCTCTTAAAGCTAGTGTTGAAGTGGAGGTCATTGCGGATTTTCCCAAGAATAAATCGCTGAAGGCACGGTATTGACGGCACCTACGACTGGAGCGAGGATGGGTTCTGATCGTAGGGCGCGGAGGACCGAAGGACGCGTGTGTTTGTCGCTAGTGAATGTACTGAACATGAGTAACAGCTTTCATTCGTGTCGTTCATGTTGTTGAGATTCAGCTATCATGCCTTAAACTGTTTTCGGATTCTTACTAAAATACGGAAACATTTTGTAAAACTAGAACATCGGTCTTGGACAGGAGAAAAGGTGCCGGAAGTGAGGGGAAAGAGACGAAGACAGAGAAATTGTCACACAGAGAACAGAACTCGGAAATGAAGACCAAGTTACCGGGGAAAAAGTGACACCCAGAAAAGACAGAGCAGAAGGCAAAGAAATTAGGAGCAAAAAAGATGGCGTCCCCCTCAGAAAAAGAAAAGAAAATTCGTTCCAAAAATCGGACTACGAACCTGGGCTGGAGAAAGCGGCCTAAAACCACTCGGCCACGAATCGCACATAAACTCCCCCATAAAGCCGAGACTCGTACGCGGGGCCGAACTTACCTTGGGGAGGGGGGGAGGAAGGGGTAAGGAGGGTGTGAGGTGAGAGGGGCGAGGGGGGGTGAGAGGTGAAGGGTGGGCTTGGGGTAAGAGGTAAGATGGCGGGCTGAAGGAAGGAAAGAGGTGAGGGGGGTGGGGATGAGGAAGGGAGTAGAATGTGGGTAAGGAAGGGAGACCAAGGAGGAAGGTAAGAGGGAGAGGGGGATGAGAAGGAAGAGGGAGGCAGAGACGGGAGAGGGGGATTAAGAAGGAAGGGGGAGGTAAAGAGGGGAGAGCGAGAAGGAAGGTCAAGGAGAGGGGAGGTGGAGGAAGAAGGCAAGAGAGTGGCGGAGGAAGGGGGGAAGGGGGTAAAGGAAGGAGTAAGGCGAAGGCGGGGGATTATGAGGTGGGGGTAGGGTTGGGGCGGAGGTGTGATATCCTGGCGAAGGTTCTAATCGCCCCCAACACTCCATTTAACTCCAACAACTCAGTAACTTGTTCCCAGCGTGTTACAGACAGAGGGTGGGGGGCGGGTTAGGTTAAGGTTGATGTAGGAGGGAGGGCATGAGTGGGGAGTGGGGTTCAGAGGTGGAAGAGGGAGAGGAAGGGGTGATGGGAGAGGGGAAGGATATAGAAAGGAGATGGAGGGGGGAGGGAGGGGGAAGAATAGGGTGTGTGTGAGGGGGCTAGGATTGATGAAAGAGGGAGGGGAATGTGTAGGAAATGGGGTAGAAGGGGGAGGGAGGAGGGGAAGAAGTGAATGGAAGGGGAACAAAGGAATATGGGAAGGGAAGTAGATGAAAGAAGGGGACTGGTGAGGAAAGGGGAAGGGAGGGATTAGGGTGATGTAGGATGGACATGGGATAGGGCAGCGAGGGGTGAGGGGATGGATATGGAAGGGGATAATGGTTGAAATGGGGGAGGAGTAGGCAGAAGGGATGGGTGAGCGTGGTGATGTAGGCGGGTGGGGCGTGAGTGTGGAATGGTGTTAAAGAGTTGTAAGGGATGCTATAGGGTAGGGGAGGGAGGGAGGGAGGAATTTAGGGGGTGAAGTAGGAGGTAGGGGCATGGGTAGGGGATGTAGTTAAGAGGAGAGAGTTGTGGGGAGTGGGTAAATGAGGGAGGGGGTGATGAGCATGAGTGCGGAGGGAGGAGGGAGATGAGAGGAGAGGGGGAAGGAGGGGTGAGGGATAATGGGAAGGGGAAGGGGTGGGAGTGGGAAGGGAAGAAAGACGGATGTAAGAAGAAGCAGAAGATGAGAGTTAAGGAAAGAGAAATTGGAGCAAGTGAGAGGGAGGGAGATCAAGGAGGAAGTAATGGGTGGGGAAAGGGAAGGGACGTGAGGGGAATGATGTTAGAGGGGAAATGAAGGGGAGGGGAAGGGTGTTTATGTAGAAGGAGGGGTCTGAGGGGAAGGTGGGCGGGGGGGAGCGGGTAGAGAAAGGGAGGAGTAAGAATGGTGACAGAGAATCGAAGAGGATGTGGGTGGAAGGTAAGTGAAGGAGGGGGAATGAGTGATGGGGGGAAGGTGAATGAAGAGGAGGGGTGGGTGAAGGGAGGGAGGAACAGAAATGAATGAGTAAAGTGTTAACAAAGGAAAGGGAGGAAAGGGATGTAAGGAAAGGCAAAGGGAGAGAAGGAATGACGAGGAACAAAGGGAAAGTTATTGATGGAAGAGGAAAAGGAAGAAAATCTAAGGAACACTTTAATTCATATGTTTATTGTGTGTTTTAAGGTAGCGACACTGGAACGTTTTGATTTAGCTTGAGAGAGAGAGAGAGAGAGAAAGAGACAGACAGACAGACAGACAGACAAGAAACAGAGCGAGTGAGGATGAGCAAAAATTACACCGGGCGAGAAAGACTCAAAGAGAGAGAGGGAGAGAGAGAGAGGGAGAGAGAGAGAGAGAGAGAGACGCGAAGAGAATATTGCAAAGTGCTTCCGGTATGAAGAATGCGGGAAGTAAATAGTCGAGCTGAGAAGAAAGACGAGAGAGAGAGAGAGAGAGAGAGAGAGAGAGAGAGAGAGAGAGAGAGAGAGAGAGGAAAAATTCATAGGAGATTGACCGGGAAAAGAAAGGTGAGAGAGAGAGAGAGAGAGAGGGGGGGGGAGGATCGAAAAATAAGAGAGGAAAATAAAAATGAGAACAAAGCTTTCTGTGTTAAGTAAAGTGGAAAGAAAACATGAGAGAGAAGGTAAAGAAAAAAAAAGAGAGGAAGAGTGGAGGAAGAGTTAAGAGGAGGAGGAGGAGGAGCAGGAGCAGGAACAAGGGCTAAAAGATGGAGGAGGAGGAAGAGGAAGAGGAGGAATAGCAGGATCTTTTATTAGTAAAGGAGTTAATGAAGGTTTTATCTAACCCTTCCAGTTCCACAAGTCTCTCCTAAGCTGAATATAATCGCCAGAGAGAGAGAGAGAGAGAGAGAGAGAGAATAAGGGTCCGGGGCTAAGCTAATCAATCTACACATATAAGGCGAAAGTGACAAGTCGCTCGCCCCTGAGTGGAATCATGTCAGCAGTAATCCCCAACCTTCTCGGATTTAAACCTTTATGGATTATATTCGATTGGAGCTCTTGACCCCGCTTGACCACCAGGCGCTCATTTGTTGGCTATATGGTTACTCCCCAGCGTCCTACATTACAAGAAGCTATTTGGTTTGTCACTTAGTGTAGACGCGAGTAATTGTAGCACTACATCGAGTGAGTGGATAGTGGACTTCCCTATCAAGCATTAAACAGAGAAATAATTAATAAAATAGAAATAAAAAAGAAAATTATCCCCATTATTACGTCAGATAGTGAAAGGTCTTGCTAATTATAGACTAGATTGAAGGTAGCACTACATCGAGTGAGTGGATAGTGGACGCCCCTATCGAGCATTGAACAGAAAAATAATTAATGAAACTAATAAAAAAGGAAATTACCCCCTTTATTACATCAGACAGTGAAGGGTCTGGCTAACACATGTGACTGACAGCGTTTTTACTTTTCCTTTCTCTTTAATTACATTGGTCTAATTAGTGGATTTTTACCTGTCCTTCCTCCTCCTTACCTTGTGCTTCTTCTTCATTATATATTCCCTTTGCCTTACTTTACCCTCTTCTCTCTCTCTCTCTCTCTCTCTCTCTCTCTCTCTCCCCCCACATTTATTGCCATATTTCCCTCTCTTCCTCCACCTCCCTTCCTCTTCCTTCCTCCCTCCTCCACCATTCTTTACCTGTCTTTCTCCTTTCCTCCCTTCTCTACCCTCTTTTGTCCTTCTCTTCCCTCTTTAATACTCTCTTTCCTCTCTCTTTCCATCCCAAGCCTTCCTTTCTTCCTTCCTTTCCACTTCCTCCTCCATATCCTCCTGTGTTTCTCTCCCAGCCCTCTGCATCTATGTCCCCTCTGTCTCTCCCCATTTTTCCTCCTCCTCCTCCTCCTCCTCCTCCTCCCCCCCGTCTTCGTCCTTCTTCTGTTTTCTATCCATCTCCCTTTTCTCCTTCCCCCCCTCTCCCTCCCTGTGCCATAAAGCCTCTACAACACTGAGTGAAGGAATACACAGAACATAAAGCTGCCTCACCCCTGCCTGCCTCACCCCTGCCTACCTCACCCCTGCCTGCCTCACCCCTGCCTGCCTCACCCCTGTCTGCCTTACCCCTGTCTGCCTTATCTCTGTCTGCCTCATCCCTAACTGCCATACCTCTGCCTGCCTCACCTCCGTCTGCCTCACCTCTTTCTGTCTCCTTCTGCCTGTCTCATTCCTGCTTGCTTCATGCCTGCCCACCTTACCCCAACCTTTCTCATCCCTGCCTGCCCTTCCTGCCTTCCTCACCCCTGCCTGCAGCGCCTTTGCCTGCCTCATGCCTGCCTGTCTCCCTCTGCCTGTCTCACTCCTGTTTACTTCACCCCTGCCTTCCTCATCCTTGCCTGCCTTACTCTTGCTTGCCTCACCCCTGCTTGCCTCGCCTTTGCCTTCCTCACTCCAGCCTGCCTCACACCTGCCTGATTCCCACCACTTAGCCTTACCCCTGCTTGCCTCACCCTGCCTGCCCCACGCCTGCCTGCCTCTCCCTGCTTGCCCCGTCTTTGCCTGCCTCACCCTTGCCTTCCTCACCCCGTCTGTCCCCTACCCCACTATTCCATACTTCTCCCGCTACTTCCTCTTCTTCCCCTCCCCCAGTCTACCCTACCTCTCCTCCTCTTCCTCCTCCTCCTCCTCCCCCCTGCTGTCTTCCTATCCTTTCTCCCCCCTACTATTCCCTCCCTTTTGTCTATCCCGTTGTCCAATCCTCTCTACCACCCACTATCTAATTCTCTCTCTCTCTCTCTCTCTCTCTCTCTCTCTCTCTCTCTCTCTCTCTCTCTCACTATGGCCTGAAAGAAAGTGATGGCTTTTTCCTACAGTGTCCTGCCTCCTTATGTCTCCTTTCCTCTCGCTCTCTCCCTCTTTCCTCTCGCTCTCTCCCTCTCTCCTCTCGCTCTCTCCCTGCTTCGTCTCCTCCTTCTTTTCTCTCCTTCCCTTCTTCTCCTTTTTTCTCCTCTTCCGTTTTCTTCTCTTCCTCATCTACGCATTTTTCTTATCAATTTCCCCTCTCTCTCTCTCTCTCTCTCTCTCTCTCTCTCTCTCTCTCTCTCTCTCTCTCTCTCTCTCTCTCTCTCTCTCTTCCTACCTCCTCCATCCCCACCTGTCCCCTTGCCTGTCTCGTTCATTCCCGTCTCTCTCCCTATCAGTGTCACCCTACTACCTCCCTGATTCTCTCCCTGCCTCCCTATCTTCCTGCCTCTCCCTTTGCCTGTCATCTTCAGTGCTATGCCTCACCCTGTCTCTGTCACCCTATCTCCCTTCCTTCTTGTCTCCCTGTCTCCCTACCTTTTTCCCCTCCCTTTCTTCATTATCTCCCTCTCTCTCATTTTTGTACCTCGTTATCTCCCTTTGCCTGCCTGCGTTCTTCTCTTCCCTCCCTATTTTCTCCCTGACTCATTTCTCCCTCCCTGTCTCTCTTCCTCCCTCTCCCTTTATCTCCTTCCCTCCTCCAACTCCTTCCCCCTCTCCCTTCCTTTCTTCCTGGCTCCTCTTACTCTCCCTGTATCTCTCCTTGCCTCTCCCTTTATCTCCCTCCCTTTTCCATCTCTCTCTCTCTCTCTCTCTCTCTCTCTCTCTCTCTCTCTCTTCTTTTGCTTGGCTTTTCAGCCTCTTTCCTTCTCTCTGTCCATTTACCTCCTTCCTTCATTCCCTACTCTTTTCCCCCCTGCACATCTGTCTTCATACATCTAACATGCCTACCCTACTGCCTGTCCACCTCCCTGTTTGTTGTTTATCTGTCTGTCTGTCTGCCTGCCTGCCTTCCTACCTGCTTGTCTGCCTGCCTGCCTTCTACCTGCGTGTCTCCCTGCCTGCCTAACTCCCTCCATCTCTTCCAGTTCCCTTCCTGTTTTTCGCCTTGACTCTTTCACCCTCCCTGCTTTCTACTAGCCAGCCTGATTCTTTGACTTCCTCCTTCACTCCATCCCTCCCGTCTTGTCTCTCACCCTCCTTTCTCCCTGTTTCCCGCAAAGTAACCTGTCTCTCTCCCTCCCTCCTTCCCTCTCCTCTTTCTTCCTCTTCCTCCCTAAATCCTCCACCTTAGTCTCCCTCTTACTGTATCTTCCTGACCTCTCTTCCATATCTTTTCCTCCCTGTCTTTCCCCTCATCCCTTCCTTTCCCCTTCCTCCCCCTTTTCTTTATTCTCTCCCTGCCTGCCTACCTCCTTCCTTACCCTCCTCCCTTCGTCTCCCGTCTCCTCCATCTTCCTTTTCCTTCCCACTGTCTCTTCCCTCCTCCTTCTCTCTCTCTCTTTCCCTCTTTGTCTCCCTCTTTCTCTGCCTCCCTTCTCTTCCTGCTGTCTCACTACCATCCCTTCTCTTCCTCCTCTCTCCCTACTTTTTCCATTCTTTCCTCCCTCCATTCCTCTCCTTTCTTCCGTCTCTCTCTCTCTTTCTCTCTCTCTCTCTCTCTCTCTCTCTCTCTCTCTCTCTCTACCTCCCCTGTTTCCCTCCTTCTCTCCTCTTTTCCTTCTTTCTTCTCCATTGGTGCCTGACTTTCCCTCCCTCCCACCCTGCCCTTTACTCTGCCTACCTCTGCCTATCTCCCTACCTTATGTTCCTCTCCCTTTTTTTTTTTTTGTCTTCCTTTTGTCCTTCTTCCTCTCTCCTCTCCTTCTTTCTTACACCTCTCTTCATCGCTGCTTTTCTCCTTCCTCCTCTTCCTCCTCCTCCTCCTCATTCCTTCCTTCCTTCCTTACTAAATTTTTCCTTATTCCTTGCCTTTTCCTCTCTTTCCTTCCATTCCCATTCTCCTTCCTGCATTTTTTCCTCCCTTCCTACCTCCCTGCTTTCCCTCCTCCTTCCCTCCCTGCACTTCCCTCCTTCCGTTCCTGCTTTCCTTCCTGCATATCTTACCCTCTCTCATTCTCCCCCCTCCCTTTTCCTCCACTCCATTTTTACTTTCTCTCTCTCATCTTTTCCTTCCTACCTTCTTTCCGTCCCTCCTCTGTCGGTGTTTCTCTCTCCCTCCCTCCCTCCCTCCCTCCCTCCCTCCTTTCCTCCCTGCCTTCCTCCTTCATCTTTTCCCCCCAATTTTTTCCCCTCCCACTGATCCTCTTCTCCCTGCCTCTCCTTGCCTACCCCTCGCCCCCCCCTTTTTTCCCTTTCTTTCTTCCGCTCCCCCTTTCCTTCTTGCATGCCTCACCCTCTGGCCCTCCCTCCCTTTGCCTCCCCCTGCCTACCTCCCTGCCTCACCCTCTCTCCCTCCTGCCTACCTCCCACCCCATCCTCCCTCCTTCCCTCCCTCCCCTTCTTTTTCTCTTTCCCCCCCTCTGCCATCCCCTCTCGGTTTCTCCCTCTCTATTCCTTCCCCCTGCCTCTCCCTGCCTCCCTTCTGCCTACCAGCCTGCCTGCCCCTGCCTGACCGCGCCAACATACGGTCTCCAGGCACGCCAAGCGACGCCACCCACCCGAAATCACCCAAGAAATTTGCTATCACTCCCTCAGAATAATCGAGTAGTCTCAACCATCCTCTCTCTCCTCTCTCTCTCTCTCTCTCTCTCTGTATGTGTTTGTATATATATATATATATATGTGTGTATATATATATATATATATATATATATATATATATATATATATATATATATATATATATATCAGTATTTTTCTTCCTACTTTCCTTCTTATTCCCCAGTCTCTCTGCCTCCCCGTCTCCCTATTTTCTTTTTTCCCTGCTTGCCCATTTCCCTGCCTCCCCATCTCCCGTCCTACCCATCTCCCTGCAACCCTATCTCGCTGCCTTCCCATGTCCTTACCTCCCCAGTGTCCCCATCTCCCTGCTTTTCAACCTCCCTTCTCTCCTTTGTCCCCATCTCCCTGCCTTCCTACCTCTCTGTCTTCCTGCCTCCGTATCTCCCTGGCTTCCTGTCTCTCTGTCTCCCTTTCTTTCTGCCTCCCTGCCTTCCCACCTCCCTGCCTCCTACCTCCCAGCCTTCCTGTCTCCCTGTGTCCCTTTCTCCCTGCCTTATCTCCCACCCTTCCTTTTTCCCAGCCTTCCCATCTCCCTGCCTTCCTATCTCCCTGCCTTCCTGCCTCCCTGTCGTCCTATCTTTCTGCTTTCCTGCCTCCCTGTCTTTCTGTTTCTCTGCCTTCCTATCTCCCTGCCTCCACCCTTGTCCCTTCCTCCCTCTATTCATGCAGGGAGGGAGGAAGGGGGAGAGGGAGCTGAGTCCATTTTTAAAACGGATCTTAGCCAATTTCTGCGCTCCACAAACCTCCATGGCAGTTACTGAATACCACCATAAACCATTTAGCTTTATCGAATTTTCACTTTTATTACTATTACTTTATTACTGTTATTTATTTATTTATTTATTTATTTATTTTGAGAAGTGTCTGGCAGTTGTGTGGAAGTTAAACAGACAATGTTATACACAACTTAAAAGAAAATTTATGAATATGACGATAACTTTGTCCCGGGCTATTCCTGTGCTGGTCTTTGGATTATCGATGCCTTGGATTATTTACACGAGCTAGTAGAATAAGTCGCATGATGTAAAGGGTTAACGCAAAAGAAAGAACCAAAGACTGACTACAAAACTTATCCCTTAAAAAATAGTTAAACAAAAGGAAGCAAAAATCAAGAGTCACTAAATTCAAGACACCTGGACACGCTGGGTTTACCTCCTTGAATCCGAGTGACTTTTTTTTTTTTTTTAGTTACCCTTGCTACTACCAGACGATTTTCTTCAGCTTAGGGAAGGCCTCTCATGCTGGAGGGGTTTATTGAGGTTATATTTCACTCCTCCTGTTCGAAAAAGCCTATATAAAGCTTAATATAATCGACAAAAAATCTCAATAATACCTATGGAAAGACGTCCCCTGTGCTAAATAAGAGGTCATAAAGAGAAAGAAAATACAGATTGGGAGAGACAGTTCCAGAGTTGACCATTTGCGTACATGAGAGACACAGACCCGTATTCTTGTCTGGTAAGGAGGCTTCCTAGTATCTCCTCCGTAGCGATTTATTTTTGGATATGGCTGGTTAATATCCTCCTGCACGATATTTATGCAGAGTGTGATGTTGGAAAGGTTTATATAATACAGAATAGGACAGTACGGTGTCGTAAGCAAAATGAATCGACTACGAAAAGGTGTTAGGGAGCTTCCTTAACCGACAAGAGTACGAGCCTAAGACAGTCGGTAATTACAGTACTAGAGAGATGGATGGCGAGGATGTGTGACTGCATATAATATTTCGGTGATAGCAGGAGTAAAGTGAAATACACTAGTTGTCATCATCATAGTAGTAGTAGTAGTAGCAGTAGTAGAAGTAGTAGTAGCAGTAATAGTAGCAGCAGTAGTAGTAGTTGTAACCCCAGGCCCGTCTGAACGTAAACTCAGTAGACTGCAGGCTGAAACTGATCTTTTTCCACCTTCCTTTCGGGGAGAGGGAGGGGACTGAGGGACGTTTGTATGACTGGGCAGCTCCACCGCGAAGTTATGTCGGTGCCACCACGTGAAGGCGTCCCTCTCCAGCACTTAGTGAGGGGATAAAAGGATTATGAGACAATCTTTTGATAATTCTGATACTCTGTTCAAAATGTCCTTAAAATATGTCATTCTTCTTTTCGTCTGGATTAACCGTATCTTTATTGTGCATTTGACACGCATTAGATTCGGTGATTTGCTGATTGTTGCGGTAATATTATCATCATCATCATCATCATCATCATCAGTTCCATCATCATCATCATAATTATCTTCCTCCTTCTCCTCCTTATCATCATCATCATCATCATCATCCTATTACCGTCTTATGCATGGTGCAGTGTGGTGCTAGTCATATAATGGTAGTGGTGGCTGCTTCAGCTTAACAAGAGAGTGGTAGACTACTGATGGCTACGAGTGTGGTTGTGGTTGTAAATGCGGTAGACTGCTGTGGTGAAGGTTGAATCTCTCTCTCTCTCTCTCTCTCTCTCTCTCTCTTACTGAGTTCCACATCTCCTCAATAAAGCTGAGACAGATTAGTACTGGAAGCGGTCCTATAGTTAAACAGAACCATAACACACACCCTATAACAACAATAACACACCTATAACACACTATTACATACTATAACAGCTATAACACGCATACATTCCCACACCCCTTTCTGATCAGTTGATGTCCAAGTATAGTCAGATTGGAGGGCTGATTTGACTAGTAACCAAGGAGACTCATTCGTGCCTAATAACTAAAGATCGTCGAATTTCATATAAACACGACTTAGTATTCGGTTTGTGGTCCAGTTCCGTCAGGTGAAATCAGGCCAACTACGGTACCATTGAATGTTTGTGTGTGTGTGTGTGTGTGTGTGTGTGTGTGTGTGTGTGTGTGTGTGTGAGAGAGACAGGATGAAGCGCGCGCACACACACACACACACACACACACACACACACACACACACACACACACACACACACACACACACACACACACACACACACACACGTCATGTATTATGCATTATTGCCCACCATCAGTACTGCGATGGAACGGGATATCGAACATTGGATGAACGTAATTACATTTATAATATAGGCCAAATATTTATAGCAATCAAAGAGTAGTAATTATGGCAATGACGATAATTATACTGCTGTTGATGATGATGATGATGATGATAATGAGGTAAGGAATATAATAAAGGAAGCAGTGATGATACGCAGAGGATGATAGGAATGAAAATAAAAGAAAGTAATGGTCATGATTGTGGCTGTTTAGATAATAATGTTTACTAAAGGAGGTATGAGGAAAAACACTGAGCAATAAAGAAGCTCTCCCCCAACCCACCTCCCCCCCCCGAAAATAATTAAATCAATAAAGAAAATATGCCAATAGTAATAATGGTACCAGCTGTAATCACCACTGACATGCAAGGCAGAGGTGGTGGTGACTGTGATTGTCATGGTGATGGTGATTGTGATGACTGTGATGGTCGTAGTGATGGTGATGATGGTGGTAATGACTGTGGTGGTGGTGGTGATGAACAGTAGTAGTGATGATAGTAGTAGTAGCACTGATGGATGGTGGTAGTGGTGGTGATGATAGAAATGATGGTGGTGGTGGTGGTGGTGGTGGTGGAGGTAGGAATTGTGGTAATGGTGGTGGAAGATAATAGGAATGTAATCGAGGTGGAGTTATGAGATTACCGCTCCGTCTTGAGTGGGGGTGGGGGGCCTTCACCTTCCCCCCCTCCCCCTCCACCATAATTACCAAAGGGGGGAGGGATTCGCACCTTCTCTCTCTCTCTCTCTCTCTCTCTCTCTCTCTCTCCCCTCACCATCTTCTCTGCTCTCCTCTTCTCACCTCCTCTCTCTACCATTTATACTACCTCCACACCACGTTCACTAATCCATCCTACCTTTTTTTTATCTCTATCATCATCTTTTGTATACCATAACGTAATTTACTCATAATATTTACACTATTTCTCAACATATCATTATTACAGTGATTTCTTTTATAATTGTCAGTATTTTCTTTTTAAAACTGGTTCGTCGCTCTTCATACCATATCAAAAATTTTTTCACTGTCCCTGTAAAGTGTAGGTAACATTACGGTCTCATTTGTTTGTATATTTGCGTCTGTGTGTCTTTGTGCATAATACGTGTTTGTCTGTCTGTCTTATAGGGCCCCAGTATTTGAAAGTACTGACCTGAATACCTTATATTTTGAAGATTTTTGGTAGCCATTGTCCATATTTTATTTAGGTTAAGTTCGAATAAGAAGGTAATGGGTCAGAGGTCAAGGTCATTAGAGTGAAAAGCAGTCTGTCATAAGCTGGTGTTTGTCCCCTGTCGGGATGATTTGGGGGTTCCTATTATTTCAGTCCTTTTTTACTATTTTCTAAGTTCAACAGTCGTCTGGTATATACATCAACAAATCTCTACAAACTGTACTCTAATTTCCTTTCTCAACAACTTTCTTAAAATGTAAACTGACGATTGACTAGAGAAAATTAGGAAGATTCAGGTTAGATGTCATTTGAAGGGATAGAAAGAGCATGGATACGAGGATGGACAGAAAGAGACATGAAAAAGTAAAGTCTGTCAATGAAAAGAAAACAGATGGAGACTCAGAGTAAGTGGATGGTTACAAAGAGATGGAGAGAGAGAAAGAACGACGTAGAGTGCGAGGTAGATATGAAATGAGGAGGTTTGCTGGGACTGGATGGAACAGGGAAACATTAAACAGGTCAGAGTAAAGACAGAGGAAGCATTCATCTCAAAGTCGTCTGTATAATAATGATGATGAAGATGATGATGATGATGATGGTAATAATTTGACACTATTGCTATATTTAATTCCTGAACAGTATCACAAATTCCTGGACTATTAGATTAGTGTTTACTGATACTACACTCATTCATCATCTTCCCTATCATTTCTTTCACCATCGCTATCATTCGTCCTTCTAAATTATTAAAATCGTATCGACATATATATTTTTACATCATTACCTTCATTTCCTTCGCGTCTCATGGCTGTGTTAACTAGCTATATATATTCACTCTGTATATACTGTGTTTATAATGGGATGTATATATAAAGATAGTGATGATGGAGGGGGTAACAGGGGCTACACGCTTTCTGTCTCTCTCTCTCTCTCTCTACTTTCTTCCATATTCATTTCTTCCCTCCTCTTTCTCTCTTTCTTGCTTCCCTTTTCTCTTCCCTCCCTTTTTACACCCTATATAAGAGTACTGCAGAGGGTGACCGCGAGAGAGAGAGAGAGAGAGAGAGAGAGAGAGAGAGAGAGAGAGAGAGAGAGAGAGAGATAGAGAAATAAAAAAGGAAGGAGAAAAGAAGGAACTGAAAGAGATGAGGTGAGAGAGTGAAGAGGAAGTGAGAGAGGAAAAACAAGAGGGGGAGAGGATGAGGCAGGGTAAAGAGAGGAGGAGGAGAGAGAGAGAGAGAGAGAAGGTGAGAGGGAAATGGAAGGGCGTAAGGTTTTATCAGATTATCCTCCTCTCTCCTCTCCCTCCCTCTCTCCTTCTTCTCCCCTCCTCCTCCCACACTCTCTCTTTTCTCATCCCCCCTCTTTCTCTCCCCGCCTCCTCACCTTTCTTTCTCTTCCTGTCTCCTCTCCCCAGTTTTCCTCCCACACCCTTTCTCCCTGTACTGTATGTTGCTTCACCTCCCCTCTCTCCCTCCCTCCCTCCTTTTCCCTTCTCCCTCATGCCTTTCCTCTATCCCTCCCTCCTTTTCCCTTCTCCCTTCCTCCCTCCTTTTCCCCTTTCCCTCCCTCCCTCCCTCCTTCCTTTTCCTCTATCCCTCCCTCCTTTTCCCTTCTCCCTTCCTCCCTCCTTTTCCCCTTTCCCTCCCTCCCTCCCTCCTTCCTTTTCCTCTCTCCCCCTCTGTCTCTTCTTCCTTGTCCTCCTTCCTCTCCTCTCCCTTGCTCATTCTCTTCCCTCCCTCTCCCTCTTCTTCTCTCCCCTTCCCTCCCTACCTCTTTTTCCCTCCCTCCTCCTCCTCCTTCTCCTCCTTACTTTCCCTCTCCTCCCCTCCCTCCCTCCCTCCATCTCTCCTCGCCTCTCCCCTTCTCTGCATCTCTCACATTATATCCGTAGGGGACTGAGGGGAGTGAGGGTGAGGGGAAAAAAACAGGGAGAGAGGGAGATATGGTTAGCGGAGAGAAAGAGAGAGAGAGAGAGAGAGAGAGAGAATACAGACATTGCGGTTTTAATCAGGTACTTAAATACTTATAAAACCAAATCCCTTAACATAATGTCTTAAGGAACATACAGGAAAGTCATCTCTCTTTAAATTTCCCTATTGTAATATGACAAGACGTACAGGAAAAAAGCGAGGAGCAGACTCTTGAGGAAATACATTACTTGAAGAATATTGACTAAGGAAGTAGGAAAGTAGAAAAAAAAGAATATTATTTTGCATTCAGTCGTAAAGCAATTAACCGAAAATAATGATAATAATAATAATAATAATAATAATAAAAATAATAATAATTTTGATGCTTTTATTTTTTTGTATAAATTTTAATATAATGGATTAAGCAATTATATAATGTACAATCACTTACTTAATCTCCTCCATCAGGTCAAATGTGTATACCCGCGCTCGTGAGGCGACAAAGGGCATTATGTTCTGCTCGGCGTGTGTGTGTGTGTGTGTGTGTGTGTGTGTGTGTGTGTGTGTGTGTGTGTGTGTGTGTGTGTGTGTGTGTGTGTCTTTTAACATAATAACTGTAATAATTTTGATCTGCTTAGAATTTGGTGGAAGGGTTGAGGAGCGGCCAAGGGGTTGACCTATCATTTTTTTAACAATTGGTCAAAGGTCAGGGTCAGATGGCAAGGTCAGCCTAAACAATTCTTATCCGATTTACATGAAATTTTGACGATGGGTTCACGGTAAAGGAATTCGATTTTGGGAACAGCCACTCAAAGGTCAATGTCACAGGTAAAGGTAGTTATTAAGGTCACAAGGCAAGGTCAACTCACACAGTCTTGATGCGATTTGGAGCATACCTGGTGGAAGGGTTGAGGGTCAAGCAAGAGTGGACTATTTCGAATTTGAAGTCAAGCGAAGATCAGGGTCACAGGGCAAAGTCAAAATTTCGGCCATTAAAGCAGTTGGTGGGCGCGGGTATTGCACACTGAATCCTCCTTATTTCATATTATACCCAGGACGATCTCATTCATCTCAGCAAAATCTCATGTACTGAAGAATAAATGAAGGTGACGTCTATTTTAACCTCTCCAGTTAAAAGAAATATCTCCCCTGGATTTATAGAGAGGCCTGGTTTAGCAAGGAAAAAAAATAATATGACAGTGTAGTGAAGGGATGAATGGTATATATATTTTGTGTAGTGTTTTGGTCACGTAAATCTAACTGTTCTTTCACCTGGGTTTTGTTAATTAAATTCTCTGATGTTAACCAAATCAGGCATAATTACATTGCTGGTGGGCTCAGTTACTGTCTGCTGTAAAAAAAAAAATATGTGAAATATAATAAAAAGGTGTTGTGTGAAATCTAATACTGGAGGTAGGGACGCGCATCATCCACTCACTCGATGTAGTGCTATCTTCAGGCGACTCTACACTGAGCGACAAGTCAACTGTTTCCATTTGCTACGCTGGGTGGTAACCATATAACCAGACGGATGAAATAAACTCAGGCCGAATGTGTTGCGGAGGGGTTTAAATTCGAGGGGTGATTGGGTTCATTGCTGACATAATGCCTCTCAGGGACGAGCGACTTGATAGCATTACCTTAAATATCAGAACTCAGTAGCATAGCCCGGGGCCCATACACACCAGATGGGGCAGAAGAATATTGGATAAAATCGGTTATTTAGTGATCGGTTATTCAGATGTAGGCGCGTCCACACCAGATACTTGCTGGTGCGGGCGGTTGCGAGAAGGAGTATTGCATCACTTTAATCCATTGAAGTTCATTTCGCGGTCTGACTCGCCCTGCACACCTTGCTCTCCAAATTAGTTTTATGTGGAAGGGTAAACTTGCAATAAAGGACAGAATCTGAATTTCTTATGGTTTGGTTAGAGAGAGAGAGAGAAAGAGAGAGAGAGAGAGAGAGAGAGAGAAAGCCTACCAATCCCTTTGTTATAAGACGCAAAAAAAAAAAAAGGAAAATAATAACATGTTTGTGAGAAAAGTTAAAAAAAAAAAAAAAGACTATCTCCATCTGACAATACCTCCCCCCCCAACTCCCCCCGTACTTCCCCATCCCTCCTCATCCTGTCACCCCTCCTCCTCCCCCTCCACCATCACCCCAGCCTGTCTTCCTCCTCCCCACT
Source organism: Coenobita brevimanus (assembly GCF_032717465.1). Lineage (NCBI taxonomy): Eukaryota > Metazoa > Arthropoda > Malacostraca > Decapoda > Coenobitidae > Coenobita > Coenobita brevimanus. The sequence continues at coordinate 28,811,834 of NC_137043.1, read as the reverse complement.
CCCCCTCCTCCTTTTCCTCCTCATCCCCCTCCTCCACATGACATTTATTTACCGGTATGTATTTTTTTTTTTTTTACAAAGAAAAATCATGTTTCGACCGAACCCATTATCTGGTGTGTGTGTGTGTGTGTGTGTGTGTGTGTGTGTGTGTGTGTGTGTGTGTGTGTGTGTGGATTAATATGTAAATAAAACTAAGTGACAGCATAACGGCGCTACGCTACTGTATCTTTCGTGAGTTGTGTACGAAAATGGAAACACTTATTTTTCAACCATTTCGCCGCGAACGTGGTACTATGAAGCCAGGCCGAGTGTCCAAGCAACGTATAAAATTTTTGCACTGCCCTGTACTCTATCACACAGCTGAGTCAAATTCATGTACTTTTAACGCTGCTGAAAAAAGAAGTACTATGCTTCGTTGGACTCGCTTCTGTTTTATTATCATTATTTCACAACCATTGCCCTTGCTGTCTAACTGGTCTCTTGCTGTACATTATTTTTCAGCTGCCATATCTCCATGACCTTTGAAAATGTCGTATACTTGAATGAAAGCCACTCTATACTGTGCATTATCATCTTTTCTCTAATACATATTCCTCATATGGGATATTACTCAGATTTTTGTAACTCTTCGCTTCACTGTTTCTAGATCTCATTAGCATTTTATTTAATGTGGTTACCAGATCTGAACCAAAATATTCAAAGTGACTGGGTTTTGAGGTATATTTCGAATTAGACAGCTCTACCTTTGAAACCACACATTTTCTGTCCTCCTTAAAATCATCTATTATAAAATATTTTCCTTGGATTATTGAGAAGAGATTTGAGAGTGAGAATCGGATGAATTAGTAAAGTGGGAGAGGGGGGGAGGGTACAAGAGAGACAGATGCAGGGACCAGTGGAAAAAAGGGAGGAGATGAGAGACAAAAGAAAAGGGAGTACAAGAGAGACAGTTGCAAGGGCCATTGGACAAAGGGCGAGATGAGAGACAAAAAAATAGGGAGAACTTGAGAGACAGTTGCAAGGGCCATTGGACAAAGGGCGAGATGAGAGACAAAAAAATAGGGAGAACTTGAGAGACAGATGCAAGGATATTTGGAAAAGGGAGGAGATAAGAGACGAAGAAATAGTGTGGAGGTGTTTTTGTCGCGGCCTCCCTTGATGAACTCCGGGATCAAGGTGTGGGAACAGACACTTCAGGAGATAGGTTGATAGATAGAATGATTGTGTGTGTGTGTGTGTGTGTGTGTGTGTGTGTGTGTGTGTGTGTGTGTGTGTTTACTTTTGCCTGTCCAGTACGTCTTGTTTAGCATAGGGAGATTTTTCATAGCACAGAAGTTAGCGATTGACTGACTGAAATAAAAATCAAACAACGAAAAACACTGAAACACACAAAAACACACCAAGAAAACACAAAAACACCACAAACACTAAAAACTGAAATAGGAAAAAAACACCAAACAAAGAAGGGGGCAGAAGTATATAAAGGCTTTATCAGATTTCCCCTCCTAACTGAATAAAACCGTCTGGAAAATGCAAGTAAAAAAAATATTCATTTCAAGGTTAACTCGATGTATCAACTTGCGGAACTATAAAAATATTTTGTAATCCGAGCCCCTATGGTACTTTTACCTTAACTTGGCCCAGATTTGTATCCTATCTGTCTATTGCCAGACGCCTCAATCCCGTTCGGGGTGGCCACAAACAAATCGCCTCCACGTCGCCCTGTCCCCTGCCATTTCACTGCCCCGCTCCCAACTCACACCCCCCTCTCTCATATACCTCTCCACCCCATCCCTCCATCTCATCCTCGGCCTCCCCCTTCCTCTCCCCCCCTCCACCTCACTCACATACACTCTCTTCGTCAGTCTTTCACCCTCCATCCTCTCCACATGGCCAAACCACCTCAGTGTATTCCTCCTGCGCTTCCTATCACATCTACATCCACACCACAACGCTCCTTTATATCCTCATTTGTCAGCCTGTCTCTCCATGTGACTCCACAGGCTCCTCTTAAAGAACTCATTTCCACTGCTCTCACTCTTGACTTGTGTCCTTCTGACAACGTCCAAGCTTCACTTCCATACGTTAGAGTTGGTATCACAACACTGTCATGTAGTAACCTTTTCACTTCCATGCTCACTTCCCTGCTTCTTATCACTGCTTTCAAGGAACCAGCAACCTTTCTTCCCTTCTGCACCCTTTCAAGCACTTCACCATCCACTCTCCAAACCTCCATCCTTACTCATCACACTACCCAAGTACTTAAACGTACTCACATTTTCCAATTCCTCACCATCCAACCTCGCTGTACATTCACTGACTTCACCTCTCTCAAAGACCATCACTTTACTCTTCCGTACATTCACCTTCAGATTCCGTTTCTTACACACTCTTCCAAACTCATCCACCAAGCCTTGCAGCTCTCCTTCGTCTTCACTCAACAACACAGTATCATCTACAAACAACAGTACAGGGAGTTTCCAAACACTACCCTCTCTCACCAGGGCCACTCCAACATCCACTACCCTACCTTGTATCCTTTTGCAGCTTATTTCACGTAGCTCAATGGCAGAATTAAAAAAAAAAATTATATGGCTGCACATCCTTTTCACAGCACTTTTTCGTTACTGGCATCACATTCTGTTGTTAATCACCAGTTGAAGAGATGCCAGTTTTACGCCAGGTTAGGATAGAAAGGATATAGTTACTTAACATGCTCATTCTTCTTTTGCAGGTGAGTGTGAATGAAGAACAGGTGAGGGAGATGGAGGTAAAGGTGAGGTAAGGATGAAGGATAGTGGAGGTTTGTGAAGTTAAAGTAAGGTGAAGGAAGGTGAGGGAACAGAAGGAAGATTAAAGAAGATGAAGGAAGGTTAAGGAAGGTGAAGGAAGATTAAGAAAGGTGCATTAGTACGATGGATGATGAAGCAGTGTGAAGGAAGGTGATGCAAGGTGAAGGAAGATGAAGGAAGGTAAAAAGAAAGTAAAATTGTTGAAGGAGCAAGGAAAAAGTAGAAGTATGAAGGAAGAACGATGGAATATGAACAAGAGAAAGGAAGCTGAAGGAAAATGAAGAAGGCTGAGGCAACGTAAAGAGAGGTGAAAGAGGCCAGACCCTTAAGTTAGAATGACCTCTTCCCTCCCCTCTGTTAGGTCAGGTCAGAGGTGAAACTCGTCAATCTGTGGCGGGAACTTTTACACTTTATCTGAGTGGCGAGGAGTGGAGGTGGGGATGGGGGGTGAGGGTGGGGACAGGGGTGCGGGTGGGGGTGAGGATGGGGATAGGAAGAAAAATCTGTGGGAGAGAGTATGAGTGAGGGTGGGGGTGGAGGTTCTGTGGGGGTGGGGGTACTATGGGATGGGGGTGGGAGTGGGGTAGGGATTGGGGAGAGAGTGAGGGTGGGTTTGGGGTGGGAGTGAGGGTGGGATTGGGGTCGAAGTGAGGGTGGGATTGGGGTGAGAGTGAGGGTGGGATTGGGTTCGGGGTGGAGTGTTGGGAAAAGCTGGGGAGATGATGAGGATTGGGGAAGGGGATGAAGGTATTATAGTAGGGGGGATGTGGAAAGAATAAAACAGGGGAGGGCAGATGGGTGGGGGTGAGGGTGGGAGAGGGGGTAGGGTTGAGGGTGGCGTTGGAATAGGAGGGTGGTGTGTGTGGGGGGGGGAATGGGAAGAAAAAAATGGGGGAGGGTCGAGGAGTGGGTGTGGGGGTCGGGGTGAGGGTGGGGGTGATGGTGGAGAGAGGTGTGGGGTATGGGGTGGGATGGAGGGAAAGGTAGGGAGAGGGGTGGGGGTAGGGAGGAAAAGGTTGGAGGGAGGGAGAGACTGGAGAAAATAGGTAAAAAGCTAAGGAAAATGATGGAGTATGGAACGGACTGTGTGTGTGTGTGTGTGTGTACTATTGCTCTCTCTCTCTCTCTCTCTCCAGGCCTTTTCACTCTCCTATAAGCACTTTTTAACTGGCGAAAATGATAACACTTCTTTCACTTTAACCTGGCCCAAATTTTCGTCCTATTGCAGTTTATTTCACGTAGCTCAGTGCCAGAGAGACAGTATCGCGATTTTACGTCTTTCCATAGCACTTCTTCGTGACTGGCATCATATTCTAGTGTTGATCGATTATTACAACATAGCATTGAAGAAGGAAACGCAGGAATTTTGGGCCAGGTTAGAGTAAAATGAGTATAGTGCCAGACAGACGCTCAGGGTGAAGTTAAGAGAGAGAGAAAAAATAAATTCCCAGAAAGGTAGGGTGGGTTAAAGAGAGAAAGAGAGAGAGTGAGAAACAGGAGAAAAGTGTACAAATGGTATCTGTGTCTTTCGTCGGGCACTTGAAATGGTTGCTGAGAGAGGGAGAGAGAGAGAGAGTTTTCCCCCGTCTGTAAAAAAACCTCCCTCACTGTGTATAAATTAGAGAAGGAAATAGAATTAGATAAAGCGAGGACTGGAAAAATAAAGAAAAATTGCCTCCCCTCTGTCATCAGCGCCACTCGAAGCTGGCGTGAGAGTGAGTGAGAGAGAGGGAGAGTGTAAGGGCTGGCTTTGACACTGACACCCACACTGGTCCTCCAGCCAGAAAATATACTGTACTTTACCTGCTCTTCCCATTGCCTGTGGAGAGGGTGACGGCTGAGGCAGTCTTTGAACTCCATGTCCTCAGGCTGAATCTTGTGCAGGAATAAACTGAATTTACTTTTACAGAGTTGTATGTATATATATTCTCTCTCTCTCTCTCTCTCTCTCTCTCTCTCTCTCATCACTAAATACCGGGACAAAAATACCAGTAAGCTAAAGTACCGGTCCACAGGTATACCGGAACGTGGAAATATCGGCTGTCTGAATAGAGGGGTATTTATTTTAACTGGGGTGGTATTGGAGTGACGGGGTTCCTGGGAAAAAAATAATATTGAAAGGACGATCAGGGCCCGCACTTATAGACGCACATGTACGGGTTTTTACGCACATGGATACGTTCTCTGTCTCTGTCTGTCTGTCTGTCTCTCTCTCTCACACACACACACACACACACACACACACACACACACACACACACACACACACACACACACACACACACACACACACACACACACACACGTACAGTACGTCACTCTTTGGACACGCAAACCCACCAGCTCCCCCCCCCCCACACACACACGCACACGCACCATTTTTCGTGTGCGCACACACATTATGGGCGCACGCACGCAAACAAAATACAATATGTACACAAAAGGAAGGTCGTACACACACACACACACACACACACATTATCATTACTTCAAACACCCCGCAATGGCAACGTGACACAGACATGCAAACAGAAATAGTCCCTGGAGAAAAACACATACATACACAATTGAACACACATATAAAGACATCCATGTACACAGACAATGCGCACACAAGCGTCCTAGGAAAAAACACGTACACCCACACCCACACCCACCCACCCACCCACCCACCACCCACCCACCACACACACACACACACACACACACACACACCCACACACACACACACACACACACACACACACACACACACACACACACAGTTGGCCTAAAGGGGCTGGAATGCAGATCAATTATTGGACACGATTTAATAACACATTACAGGACATGGGAGGGGGCTGCAGGGGGTGACGAGAGAGAGAGAGAGAGAGAGAGAGAGAGAGAGAGAGGATACATTAACTACACCAACCTTACCGTCTTTAATAGGAAGACTTACTTTAATTACCGAAGTTTAAGATAGGAGAGAGAGAGAGAGAGAGTCATTAAAATCTACGGTCGCACCATGCCACATTTCACACTTCCATCTGGTTGCTACGAGGGAGTGAGAGAGATGGGAAGGGGGGAGAAATGGAGGAAAGGGAAAGGTAGAGAAAGGGTAGGAAGGGAGGAAAGGAAAAGGTTGAGGAAGAGAGGAGGAGGAATGGAGAGAAGTAAGGGAAGGAAGAGGATGAGTGAATGGAAGAGGGGAGCGTAGGGAGGATTGAAAGCAGGGGGAGTGGGAAGGGGGATGGAGAGGGGAAGGGGAAGGAGGACAGAGAGGGGAAGGGGAAGGAGAACTGGGAGGGGAATGGGAAGTAGGACTATATTAGAGGGGATGAGGTAAGGCAAAGAGGGAATGGAGAATGGGAGGGGAGGGATTATGGAGAGAGGGAGGGAAAATAGAGAGGGGGATTGGAGAAGTGGAGAGGGAAAGGGAAGGAGAGGAAGGTTTGACGAGAAGGGAGGGGGGTGAAGAGGGGCAGAGGAGAAAGGATGGAGAGGAGGTAGGGAGATAGAGAGGAGATGGTGTGGGGGAGGTACTGTAAACAGGTGTGAGGGAAAAAGAGAGAGAGAGAGAGAATAAGTGGATGGAAGAGGAGAGGGTGAAGTTGGGAAGGGTGAAGAGAGAGGAATTGAAAACTGGGAGGGAGTTGGGGAGGAAGGAAGTGGAGGGGTGGAAGGGAGTGGAGGGGAGGAAGGGAGTGGAGGGTGGAAGGGAGTGGGGGGAGGAAGAGACTGAAGGGGAAGAAAGGAGTGGAAGGGAGGAAGAGAGTGGGTGGGAGCGAGGGAATGGAGGGAAGGAAGGGAGTGGGGGGAGGAAGGGAGTGGGAGGGAGGAAGGGAGTGGGGGAGAGGAGGACGGGAGTTGGGGGAGGAGGGTATTAAGAGAGAGTGGCTGCGTGAAAGGGTGCACTCCTTCTCCCCTTCTCCCCATCCCTTCACCCCCACTCATCTTCCCCCTCACTCCCTCACCCCCCTTCCACGCGTCAGGGCTGTCGATTTCAACAACAATAACAAAACAACAACAGCAATAATGACAACAAAAACAGCAACAATAATAACAACAACAACAACAATAATCTCATCCCTCAATCCCACATTCCTCGTTCACTTATTTTTTTTTTTTCATTTTCTTTCAGTCCTCCCTCCCTTCCTTCCCCCTTCCATCCTCTGCCTTCCTCCCGTCCACTTTCCTTCCTCCTTCCTTCATCTTCCTTCCTCCCACACTTTCCACACCGTCCTCCTCTCTCCTTCCCACCTCTTCCATTCCTCCTCCTCCTCCTCCTCCTCCTCCTCCTCCTCCTTGCATCCCTTTCTCCCTCCATCCTACCATCTCTTCCCGAATCACTTCCTCCTTTCTCTCCATCTCATTCACTTTCCCTCCAGCATCTTTCCTCCCCTTTCCTCCTCCATCCCTCCTTCCTCCACTTCCCCTACTCTTTTTCTCTCTCTTCCTCTCCTAACCCACAGTTTATCTCTCCTCCTCAATCTCCTTAACTCAATTTCAACTAATCTTTTCCTCCATCGCTCTCTCTCTCTCTCTCTCTCTCTCTCTCTCTCTCATTCTTGCATATCCTCTCCATATTCCTCTCCCTCTTTTTCCACCCTCTGTACCTCTCTTCCTCTCCTTCCTTCCTCATCCTCGTCCTACTTCTCCTCACCTCCTCGTCTAATATCCCCATTCCCCTGATACTTCTCACCCCCTGATACTTCTCATCCCCTGATACTTCCCACCCCCTTCCTTCGTTCCTTCTAACCATCTTCCATTTTTCTCCATCTGTCTTATCTTCCTCCTTCCTCATTCCTTCTATTCCATCTTTCCTCTCATCCGTTATACTCCTCTTCCCTCCTCCCTCTTCCTGTTTCCTATTTACCATTCTCGATCCTTCTCCTTCCCTCTTCCTCCTATTTCTCCCCTCCTCCCCATTCCTATTTCCCTCAATCCCCGTCTTATATTCTCTTCTTTCCCATTCTTTCCCCTTGTCCCCTCTTCCTCCTTCACTCTTCTCTATCCCTGTCCTTTCCTCCTCCTCCTCCTCCTCCTCCTCCTCCTCCTCCTCCTCCTCTCATTCTTCATTCCTCCCATCTCTATTTCATTCCTATTCTTTTTTCTCCCAATCCCTTTTCCTCCCACGTCTCCAATTCCCTGCTCCCATTTCTGCTGCTCCTCCTTATCTTCCTCTTCCTTCCATTTCTTCTCTTCCTTCTCTCCCTCCCATTACCCTCATTCCCCTTCTTCCCCGCTTTCCTCCTCTTCCTCCCATTCCCATTCATCTTATTGCTCCCATTCCTGTTTCTCCAATTTCTTGCATTCCTTTTCTCTTTCCTATCCATACTTGTTCCTATCCCTCCCATTCTCTCCCATCCCTTCCTTTGTATCCCATTCCTCCCATTCTTTCCTATCCCTCCCATTCTTTCCTATCCCTCCCATTCTTTCCTATCCCTCCCATTCTCTCCCATCCCCCCCAGTCTCTCCATCCCTCCCATTCTCTCCTATCCCTCCCATTCTTACCTATCCCTCCCATTCTCTCCTATCCCTCCCATTCTCTCCCATCCCCCCCAGTCTCTCCATGCCTCCTATTCTCTCCTATTCCTCCCATTCTCTCCTACCCCTTCCATTCTCCTATCTCTCCCATTCTTTCCCATCCCACCCATTCTCTTCTATCCCTCCCATTTTCTCCTCTCCTTCCTACCCTTCTCGTCCTCATCTCCTCTTATCCCTCCCATCCTCCTCTTCCTCTTCCCACCCCCCTCTTCCTCTCCCCATCTTCCTTTTCCTCTCCCCTCCTCTTCTTCCTTTCTCCATCTTCCTCCTCCCTTCCTCCTCTTCCTCTCCCCATCTTCCTCTTCCTTTCCCTCTCTTATCCCTCCTTCAGACGTGCTAAGGGAGGCCAGATCGATCCCGGCTGGAGAAGGGAGCAGACCAGAATTTCCTTAACGCCGTTCAACAGGCGATTTTACTCAGCCTAGGAGGGTCGTGGGCAGTGAAGGTTATATCAGATCCATCGATTTTGAAGATACATGTGTTGAATAAAATCGTAAGGAAATGAGAAAATTAAATATGAAAGACACCTTATAAGTTTAATAAATATATATGGAGAGAAAAAAAAATTGAAATATATAAAGCATAATGTTCGTTTATTTAATTGTGATAGGAAGATGTAAATGAAAAAACGTAAATGAAAAAAATAAATGGAAAAATAATCAGGGCACTGTTGGTAATGAGACGAATTATATTTATCTTTCACAGGACTCATCACTGTGTTATAAATACACTCTTCTGCTAATGCCATCACTCTAGTCCTGATTTCGACGGCCCTAGTGTGTATTTATTCAGTATGGATGGTGGGGATTAGTGCCCAAACGGTGACAGGGGAAGGTGTGCCGTACGTAGAAAAGAAAAATCAGCCATAAAATAATAAAATCTTAATTAATTCATTTCTTCTTCCATCACCCCCAATTTTTCCTTCCCTTTTGCCTGTGGTCATCGCTTCATTCCTCTTCCCCACTCTCCTCACTCCCCATCATCCCCTTTGCTGCTCTCCTTCCCCCCTCCTTCTCCCCTCTTCCCTTCATTTGCCCTCTCCTTTCCCTCCCCATTCTCCCCTCCACCTACTCCCCACTCCCATATCCCCCACTTCCTCTCCTATCTGTTTTCCCGTTTTCTCTCCACTGTCTTGTCATCCACCCTTCCCCCTCCCTCTCTCCCACTCCTTCCCTATCCCCCACTCCCCTCTCCCCATCACCTCCTCCTCCCTCCCACTCACCCCTTTCTCTCCCCCTTTTCAAAATTCTTTCTCATTTCACTTCCCTCCCTCCCCCCTCCTCTCCCTCTTTTCTAAATTCCCCTCTCCCTCTTCCCATCCCCTTCCCCTCACGTATTCCCCCCTTCTCCCTTCTATCCCTTTCCTCTCCCCTGCCCATTCCCTCTTCCCCCACTTCCTCCCTTTTTATATTTATCCTCTCCCCTCCCCCTCCCCATCGCCCTCACCCCCTCCCCGTCCCCTCCCCTCCCCTCCTCTCCTCTCCCCTCCCTGCCCTCCCCTCCCCTCCCCTCCCCTCCCCCGGTCATCAAGGTAACGCCCCCGACTTAAAACTTGGCCGGTCTTAAAGTAGAGGTGGCGGCCATTTTCCACCTCTGGCCCCCTCACTCCCCCACCCCTCCCCACCATCACCCCTCCCCACTATCACCCCCTCCCCATTCCACACCACCCCCTCAAACCACCCCTTCATCTTCTCCTATCCTCAACCCCCACCATCCCTTCCTCACTCCTCACCACCCCTTACTCATTCCCAGTCACCCCCTCAAACCATCCCCTCTTCATTCCTCATTACTCATCATTATTCCCCACCATCCCCTCCTCATCCCCACACCCTTACCCCACCGTCCCCTCCTAATCCCCGTACACTCCCCAACTTCACCCCCCACCCTCATCCCCACACCCCTTACCAACCACTCCCTCTCTACACATCCCCCTTCTTACTCCCCATTCCCCACCACTCATTCTCTCATTTTTCACCACCGTCCTCATCCCCACAACCCATCCCCACCACTTCCCCCTCCACATCCCCCCCACCACACCCTCCCTACATTTTATCTCCACTCCCCTTCCACACCATGCCCTCCCCAACACCCCTCTCCTTATCCCCCACCATCTTCTCCATATCCCTCGTCATCCCTCCCCAACATTCTCTCTCTCTCTCTCTCTCTCTCTCTCTCTCTAAGGGCGAAGGAGAAATAGAAGGGATAAAGGAAGAGGAGGGATAGTGGAAGAAGAAAGGGAGGAGGAAGAGGGGAAGAACTAAGAGGAAGGGGAATGGGGGAGAGGGAAAGGGAAGAAAAAGAAGGGGAAGATGAAGGGCGAATGAGACAAAAATAAAGAAAATGAAAAGAAGGAAGAAGAGGAGAAGGAGGAGAGTGAAAGAGGAAGAGGAACAAGGGGAAGAGAAAGAAGAGGAGGAGGAGGAGGAGGAGGAGGAGAGAAATAAAGGAAGGAGGAAGATGGAAAAGGAAGAAGGAAAATTAGGGGAAAAGAGATAGAGGAAGAAAACAGGAAAAGAGAAAAAAAAGGAAAAAAATAAAGAGAGGGAGGGAAAGGGAATGGGTAGCAGAGGGAGCGAGAGAAACGAGAAAGTGAGAGAGTGAGAAAAAGAAGACGAAGGATGTGACGTATAGGAGAGAGAGAGAGAGAATGGAGGAAAAGGGAGAAGAGAGGAGATGTGAAGAGGGAAGCGAAGAGCAATTTTGAGAGAGAGAGAGAGAGAGAATGGAGGAAGAGGCAGAAGAGACGTGAAGAGGGAAGCGAAGAGCAATTTTGAGAGAGAGAGAGAG
>NC_137043.1:28795729-28798229 GCF_032717465.1 Coenobita brevimanus | reverse complement strand
TGTGGATGTTTTAGGGTGGTGCGGCAGCCTTGCCTGGCGCTTTTAAGGTAGGCAGCAGTCAGTCAGGCCCTAGCTCCGTTTGCTCCACTGAGACAAGGAACTCTCCCATGTGGGACAAGTACACAAGTTTCGTCCTGAAGCAGTGACCCCTGGTACATTAAAAAAATCCCGATGGTGGTCACTATGACTAACAAGGGACCCTCAGTGATCCACAGCCCATCACAGGTCGAGTAAGAGTAGTGACCGTTAACTCCAGGGTTATCTGTGCAGATCCTAATCTGTACTTACATTTGCTTTCTTTGGACTGGGGAGATTGAAAAATATATACTCTAAGACGGGTGTCTTAGATAAAGGGGACTGCACAGAGCACAGTGTGGATGTGCAATGCACAGAGATGGAGGGAGGAGTAGGTAGGGAGGAATGGGAGGAGAGGGAGGGATGGGAGGTAGGGAGGGTCGGGAGGAGAAAAAAGGGGGGGGCGAGGAGGGGGGGGAGAGAAAAGAGAAGGAAGGAGGTGGGAAGGGGGAGGAGAGGGAGGGAAGATAGGTACTGTGGGGAGAAAGAAAGAGGGAGGGGGTAGATATGAATGGTGGAGAGTACAACGGAATACAAAGGAGTAGAAAGGAAAGCAGACAGCAAAAGGCCTATAGATCCTTTCAGGGCTGTTTGTTATAAAGAAGACTATGCATATGTTATTTAATTCTTTGAGCTGAAGATAAGGATAGCAGAGGGAGAAGAGAGGTAGGGAGGGTGGGGAAGGGAGAGAGTGGCAGGGGGTAGGGAGGCAGGGGTGGGGAAAGAGAGGTAAGGAAGGTAGGGAGGGTGGGGAGGGAGAGAGGTACCGGAGGAAGGAAGAGTAAGAAGGAAGAGGAAAGGACGGAAGGGATTGGGGGGGAAGGGAAGTAGGGGGAGGGGTGTTAGGGAGGGTAGACAAAGAGAGGAGAGGTATGGAGGGTGGGTAGAGGAGGGAAGAGAGTGGGAGGAGGAGGAGGTATGGAGAGGTGGAGTAGAGGCTTGAGGAAGAGGGTTGGGAAGGGGAGGGGTGGGAGAGAGGTAGCCATTTTAGCTGTGTAGCATCCCAGTGTATACAACAGAAGGACGAGGAAGCTTAAGGAATTAAAATACCTATCTACTGCACGAAAGGTCATTAAAAAACACAGATCTCTTCCAAGTCACAATCTTCCCCTAGAATACGATGACGCGCGACCACCGAACGATCTGTAACATCCAGGTCCCCATTTTTTACTGCGGGGTGAAGGGGGGTATAAAAGAAGCAAATTTTGTCCAAGAGTCTGATGGGTCCTGGAGAATCGACCTATAGGGTTCTTGTCGTTGCTGGCTATATGTGCTAACCAATAGAGCCTTCCCCTCAAGAAAAATAAGGAGGTACATAGACAAGTATTAGCACTCTCGAGGCTCCTACCTGACTCACTCCCAGGCTGAATAAAATCGTCTGTTGTTAGCTGGAATAGACTGCTAGAGTTGTTCCCACCATGAAGGGGTTGATGTACAGTTTTGTTTCATGTGTTTTTATGTTTCTTCATTAGCGATTGCGACCACTCCTACCCTCGTTGGAATCTTCTCCATTAACTTTCCCTCCCTCACCCCTCTCCAGTCCCCACCCCCTCCCTTCTCCCACTCCTTGCTCTCCTCTCCACTGCCCCCTCCCCCCACTCCACTTCTCCATTCCCCCTTTCCCCTCTCCTCGCCACTCCTCCTCCCCTCTCCACTCCCCATCCCCTCACCATTCCCTCCTCCCTTCTCCACTACCTCCTCCCCTCTCCACTCCCCCTCCCGTCTCCACTTCCCTTCCCTTTCCCTTTCCTCTCCCTCTTCCTCCCCTTCCCCTTTTGCAGTCCCTCCCTCGACCCTCTCCACTCCCCCTCCCCTCTCCACTCCCTCTCCCTCTTCTCACTCTGCTCTCCCACTTCCTAACCTTCCCCTCATCACTCCTTCTCCACTCCTCCACACTACCTTCATTTTCGTCTTGGCCAGCCATGCTACACTCCCTTCACAAGAGACTAATATCAAGAACAGGTACATTGACCCCAAGAAAAAAAAAAAAAAAAAAAAAAAAATCTCGGGAAGGAACTTTTACTGCGCCACAACGTACTTATTCTCTCTCTCTCTCTCTCTCTCTCTCTCTGCATATATATAAACGTCGGCCTGCCCGAAGATGCTTTGACGTTACGCGTTGACGAACCACACCGAAAATTTTCCCGAGAATTTTTTTGCATCCCTCGATGTATTTGGTCACCCTCCCGGCAAGATTTGCTAAAGTTTGAGGGGACTCTCTCTCTCTCTCTCTCTCTCTCTCTCTCTCATTCACGAGTCTTTTTGCGTATCTCGGTTTTCTTTCCCTCCCTCATTCTTATTTTCTGTTTTATTTCCCGTAGCAGTATACAGTTCTTCTCTCTCTCTCTCTCTCTCTCTCTCTCTCTCTCTGATTTAGCAAGATCTTTCAACCCCTTCAACCCGAGTACCTTTGATTATTTGCTTG
>NC_137043.1:28669299-28795629 GCF_032717465.1 Coenobita brevimanus | reverse complement strand
ACATATATTATATTCATATATATATATAGTATATCTACCTACCTATATATATTTTATATATTTTTTTTTAAAATGGCCGTTGGCACATAACAGTTTGCACTGAACAGTCACAAGTCATGTAGATCAAAGATCCTGTGACTTTACCAAAGTTACCTAAAGTAGTTCTGTACATGGTGACTCATATACATATGTACTCTCATTTTATTCAGCATGAGTTTCAAACAATACAGTACATAACACTGTACAGGGGTAGTTTAACAATTACAACTGAGCACTAGGACATGAGCACTGACAAGCCATTAGCTTTGCAATACAACAAAGCAAGCCAGCTTAAACATAGGATGTCACAGTTATTCAAAGCATCAGGGTTTTCTGACTGCATTGTCCGAAAAGCACAAGCACACAGACACGGGCAAGAATGAGAATGCGGGGGTATTCTTGGCACCGGACAAGCCACACCTATAATAGAGTCTGCTTGGCTGGTGCATAGCGGGCGTTTTCATTGGCTCCCGAGTTTTGGTATTTTCCCTGGCGCCAGTTAGCTACCTCTTATGAGCTGGTTGAGACCCCTCAATGCTGGATATTGCATTCCAGTTACGTCCAGTTTCAGTGCCCGATATTGAATAAAAATTGCCAGATATTGCTTTAATTGAGCCGACAGCTGTGCCGGATACTGTGTTGGGCTGGATATTGTGAAGGAGGATAACTGAGAGTTTATTGTATAATTTAAAATACTGGAACTAGTACACTAAAATCTTGCTTAACTCGTTAACTGCTCTATACAGCCTGGGCTGTTCCGAGTGCGACTGCTCAATACAACTCTGGCTGCGCAGGTGAATTTTGAATATAGTGCCAAGGTGACCAAGGCCGACCCATGCAAGCATGTTTGAGCCTTCAAAACTAAAGCCAAAACTGAAACCGAAAAAGGAAACGAAAACCATACATTCCAATAGGGAATCAGACACTTCGATGTTCACCCATGGCTTTACCAATGTAAATATTGAGCTAATATTTTGTTACTGTATACTTTGGCAAGTGTTCTCTCAATTCCTAATTTAAAAATTGGCCTTCGGGAAATTTCATTTTTACCCCTATGTCTTCGCACCATGGACATCTCCAAAAAAACGCCATGCGCAGTTAACGGGATTAAAAAAAAAAAAAGCTTAAAAATAAAAGTTGTAGAGAAAAAATGCAGCGGTAGTGGTAGTAATGGTGGTGGTAGTAGTAGTAGTAGTAGTAATTGTAAGTTGTGATGAAAGTAGTCATGCAATGTTGGCTGCTGTTGTCTTTTATTTGTAGTCCATTATCCACATTTTGGTGGATAGGAAAGGAGTTGAGAGATGTCTCAATTGCCAGGCAAATGAGTAGCTCAGCAATACTCGTGCCTTTACGTGAGGGCATCCCTCTCTTGTACCAAATATGGTGGAATTGGATGGCATTAACTTAAACAATAGTTAATAGGTCAGAATAATGAATGATGAGAGACCTCTGTTCTGAAGTGAACTGTCCCAGGCTGATGGTGGTGATTACTTGCTCATATCTCATTCCTTGTGATAACTTAAGCACTGATACTCTTACTTTCCAGGCAATGGAACACAAGCTGATGATGGAGACCAGTAGCATAGAGATCAGTGAGGATGAGCGGGATGTTATGACAAGGAAGGCCATACAAGCCTTGCTGGTTGAGCTACGTGGTGAGACACCCTGGCGAGCAAGATTCCAGTGCCCTTCAGCCCAGGCAGACCTGCAGCAGCTGGTTATGCGAGCATGTGAACGTGGTGCCACCATTACAGCATGGTGGATTTGGAGGGAAGGCTGCCGCACCACTGTCACCAAGGACCTCCACGGCACCACAGCCCTGCACACTGCACTCAAAGCTGGTCACCTCCGTACAGCAGAGACTCTTGTCAATGATATGGATGCTAACCTCTTCCTTCAGGACAAAGATGGCATTCTTCCCATCTCATTCATGGATTCAAACCTCATCACACACCTTCTTCAGGTGCGAGTCAACTGTTTTATCGAGATCATTTTGTAACATCATCACATAGCACATATATATTTAGAAGGGGTCAGAATTTGAGTCTGGGAAAACAAAAACCTGGTGGTTTGTAATATTTCAATCAAAAAGACACAAAGCACACCGACAACATAACAGTCTGTGGATGTCCATAAACAGAAAAAGCTCATCATTATATACCCCAGTTTGTCCGCTAAAAACTCTTTATGACCTCGACTATAGATATGCTACCTAAGGGCACATACTAATGTACAGTGATAAAGCAGACATAACACAGTGATATTAAATGACACTTATGGGAATAAATAAGGAGAAACCTAATCATGTGGACAGTTTCAACCACCAGGGACCCTTCTCCTGAGCATCATCCCACAAGTGGGATGGTTTTTCTGGACCTCCCCCCCGCCTCCCTCCCATGCAAGGAGGATCTGGGCATGGTGATCCCATTCAAGTGGAAGTCTACTGTACTGGGGAGAAGTGTGTATAGCTGCACAGATTATGAGATACATTGCAGAGAAAATATGAACAGACAAAGGTCTACTGTACTTGGGAGGAGAGGGTGGGTGGCTGAACACATGAAATGGCAACCATCATCCCCTCACTTGATGCAGTGTTGCCTACTTCTTCCTTCACTTTTATCATTTTTTTTTTTGTCTGCTATCCTCTCTTCTTAGTTCTCTCATCTTTTCTGCCACTTTTTATTACTCTTCTTTCCTTTTCAGGTAGCTTTACACTGAGTGACAAGCCTAACAGTTTCCTGTATGACAGGAAACCATTTACACCGTTCGGTGGTAACCATATAACCAACCCATTAGTGTTCCTTACATGTCAGTAAGTGGGATGGTGGAGGGTTAGTGCCCATTCCTGTAAAACAATTAAATCAAAATCTAACGACGATCTGTTATGTGATTGTGGCGTCTGGCTATAGATAGAAAGCTTTCATACATGCCCAGAAGAGAGTGGAAGCTAAAGAACCAGGAAGTAAGAGAAGCTTTCCATGCAGAGATGCACATGGGGGTAGCAAGGTACTATGACTGGGGATGTCAATAAGCAGCATGATGCTCGGTAAGCAGATGTTTTGACAGCCACTGATTTCACCTGTGTATGGCTGGAAAAAAGGTCCACCACAGTAAAATGTGCCTGGGTGGTGGAATGAGGAGGTTAATGCAGTGATATGGAAGAAAAGAGGACTTTTTAAGGAATGGAAAAGAGGTGGGGAAAAGCAGTGCATTTGCACTTAAATGTAGAGTTAGAAGTTAGGTGCACATTACAGTGTTGTGGTACAGGTTCAATAACCTCTAGTATCCATGGAATAAATGAAGTTTTTGGAACAGCTTAGCAGATGAAGGGAGGAAAAAGGGATTTTGTTATTAACAGTTTGCAAAGAATCATGATGGCAGGGCAGTAGCCAGCAGTATGACATGAAGAATGTATGGAAAGAACATTGGAGTCATGTGATGACTGTAAAGATAACATTGGGACACTTAAGCCACTGCTCGACCTCTGGCTATTGACCGCCCTTAGGACTGTAGCAAAGGCAACTGACAAGAGGATGGATGTCTGAAGCTATATCCCAAATGTTAAAAGCATCTGAGAGTGTATGAGTGACATTAGCAAATGCTGTTATGAATACCATGGCATACAGTTGCCTGAGGAGAGTGGTGAAAACCTTTATAGGGGGAGGGGTGATGCTCTCAGTCAAGATAACTATAGGTTAACCTTGCCAAATGATTGGGTTATGTTCATGGAAAACTAATTGGATAATGACTGATCATATATCAACAGCACAGACTGTACTGAACATATATGCAAAACTGGTGACCTTAAATATTCATGCTTCATAGTGGGTTGTAATGACTGTATTGAAATATTCTGATATATCTGTCATAATTCTGCCAAAGCCATGTCAGATATTGCAGATTTTCAATGATGACACGGTACCCCCTCCTAGCCCCTCTAGGGAGGTATAGCCCCAACAAAAATCTATATTGTACTGTCTAACTATCTGAACACAGAAAAGCAACCTCCGGTAAAGACTTCTAGATTAATCCCTACATGCTGGGGGTTTTCTGATGTTGCACCCTCCTCCCTACAGGGGATATCCATGACAGAAATAAATACCCTCACTTCAAACCCTAATATCTGCCAAACTATAAAAGCTAGAGAAAAAATTAAAGATACATAAGAATCAACAACTCTTCCTCTTTCAAATGAAAGTATCCCCATGTCTCCAGGTGGTCCCGTCAATGAGTAAGGATAAATTAAAGTTCAAAAGGTGGCAGGAAGATGCTTGCGGTTATACACGTCAACCGGCATTGCTCCTCATCCAAAATCGCGACAGTTATACACGTCAGCTGGTGGTTAGGGGTTAAAAAGCATTATTCAGTATATTATACAGTATAACTGTACATAATACAGCACAGTATACTGGGTAATCTGCAATTTTCTTTCATCTTTTCTTTTATTTCTATATATCCATCTATTGCCAGACGCCTTAATCCCGTATGGGGTGGCCACAAACAAATCATCATCATGTCGCCCTGTCCCCCACCATTTCACTGCCCTGCTCCCAGCTCACACCCCCCTCTCTCATATACCTCTCCACTCCATACCTCCATTTCATCCCTGGCCTCCCCCCCTGTCTCCCCCCCTCCACCTCACTCACACTCTCCTCACTAGTCTGTCACTCTCCATCCCTTCAACATGGCCAAACCACCTCTGTGTGTTTCTCCTAATGCTTCCTATTACATCCACATCCACACCATTATGATCCTTCACTTCCTCATTTGTCAATCTGTCTCTCCATCTGACTCCACACGCTCCTCTCAAATAACTCATTTCCACTGCTCTCACTCTTGACTTCTGTCCCTTCAACAAGGTCCAAGTTTCACTTCCATACGTTAGAGTTGGTATCACAATTCTGTCATGTAGTAACTTTTTCACTTCCATGCTCACTTCCCTGTTTCTTATCACTGCTTTCAAGGAACTGGCAACCTTTCATCCTTGTTGTACCCTTTCAAGCACTTCACCTTCTAAACTTCCATCCTTACTCATCACACTACCCAAGTACTTAAATGCATTCACATTTTCCATTTGCTCCTCATCCAACCTCACTGTACATTCGCAGACTTCACCTCTCTCAAAGACCATAACTTTACTCTTACCTACATTCACCTTTAGATTCCGTTTCTTACATACTCTCCCAAACTCATCCACCAAGTCTTGCAGCTCCCCTTCGTCTTCACTTAACAACACCGTATTATCTGCAAACAACAGTACAGGGAGTTTCCAAACCATGCCCTCTCTCTTTAGGGCTGCTCCAACATCCACTGCACTACCTCGTATCTCTTTTATAACCCTATCCATAAACAGATTGAACAACCATGGAGACATGACACATCCCTGTTTCAATCCAACCTTCAAATAGAAAAATTCACTCAGTTCACTATCCACACGCACTACAGCCTTAGCACCCTCATACATGCTCTTCACGGCATTCAACAACAACTCATCTGCTCCATATATTCTTAACACTTTCCACAATCCTTGTCCATCCACCCTGTCATATGCTTTCTCCAAATCCATGAAAGCTGCATACTACTTCTTTCCCTTCTCTAAAAACTCTTCCACTAAAGATCTAAGAGTGACTGATCGCATGGAACCGCAACAACATGGACATATGGTGCCGTATAAGCAAAAATATAAGCAGTAGCAATATAATAATATTAAAAAGTAAAACTCCGTATTAAAACCTAGACATCAGAGTAAAAATAGTGGAATCATAAAAGGTGAAGCAGGCCAGCCTCCTCCAGAAATAAAAACACATCATCCCCAAGGGTACCAGGCTCTCCCCCAAGCATCGAAGAGAGATAGTAAACACCACCCTCCCCTCGGTGCCTCAATAGCAGCCTCCGACGTAAGTCGCCAAAACTGGGACACTCAACCAGCAAATGCCTGACAGTAAGGGGAACCAAACAGTCATCACAGAATGGCTGCACACTTCCACACATGAGGAACTCATGTGTGAGCTTGGTATATCCAATGCGAAGGCAAGCCAGAACAGTTTCTAACTTACAAGGCATTATAAAACAAACTGTCTGAGAGATGAACTTGGTGACTTCCTTTAGCTTTCTGACAGGAATGCTATCCCACCATAACTCCCAACAAGCACGAACAGCAGACAATACTGAAGCGCATAAATCAGTAGCAGGTAGAGGGTAAGGAGCACGTACAGGTTGCATAGCTGCAGCCTTAGCAAATGTATCTACCCTTTCATTACCTATGACACCAACATGCACGGGAACCCAGCAGAAATCCACTCTCTTCCCCCGACGACGAATGAGGAACAGCCACTCCAAAATAGCTAAAACTATAGGATGGGATGAGTTAAAAGAGTCCAGGGCCAAAAGCGTCCCTTGAGAGTCGCTAAAAACAGTAAAATGATTGCCATGGTGAACAAACACCAACTTCAGGGCTAAAACGATAGCTGATAACTCTGCAGTAAAAACTGAGGCAACCAAAGGAAGACTACCTCCACAGCTAAAATTGGGAAATACCACTCCAAAACCAACACCAGAGGCGGATTTAGAGCCATCAGTATACACCAGACGTGGGCATGATTATAAAAAAATGATTATGATTTGATTTTGATTATCATCTGGAATATTTTTTGATTGTGATTAAATTATGATTACTTGTTTTTCGTTTTTTTTTTTATTATGATTTGATTATGATTACTTTAGTTTTTGTATTTTTGATTAAGATTAGATTTTTTTCAATTTGTGCATGATTATGATTAGATTATGATTATAATCACATTTCACTGTGATTATTTACAGAAAAATAACAATTAGCAATGATTAAGGACAATCCCAAAATAGTTAGCAAATTACATCTATTTGGTGCACTATTCCATATTTGAGTACAGTAATAACCGTTTAAATCACTAACTAATGGTATTAAAAACATACATTTTGTGTACGGGATTTTATTGGTTTTTGCTATAATACATTACTTCTATAAATTCATTTCAAGTCATGGTCCCTCAAGTCTTCCATTTATTAATTTGTTGGGCACAGCAAAAATGAAAACAAAGAATTGCTCCATGCAAGATAAATATAGAACTAAAAAGTATGATTATACACTTGATTTCTTGTAGGCTAGATTTGATGTAAGCTACATTACTTCTCAATTACATGTTGGCTGCATTTGATAAACATCAACTCCTCAAAGCAAACATCTGTCATTCTCCATTGTTCAGGCAGAAAGACTTCCCAGCAATAGAGAAAAGTCTCTCAACTGGAGCTGATGATGCTGGAATACACAGATATTGGAGAGCCAATATCGTTAGCTCAGGTAATGCTGACTGGTTCTGTTGCCAGAAGAAAAGGGGATCTGTCATCATCTATTGTTGGCTGACTCAGGTAGGATTCTACTTGTGATGGAGCTGAAGTTGATGTAGATAGGAAACAGCTCATTGATGCTGATGGTATTATAAATCTGAACAGCTTGCACTTCTTCTTTGGTGGGGCGTCCTTATTTTCCTGAAGGGAACCCTTCTCTTCATTCGGTGTAATTTCATGTACTTTAGACCTCAGTAGAGATTTCATGACCTTGACTTCTTCTGGTGAGCACCAGTCCACCTTAAAGCCTGGATCTAGGAGTGATGCCAGCTGAAACATCTCCATATCTTCATAGATCTTCAACCTTCGCTCGATTGAGCTTTTGAGAGTAGTAATCATTTTTGACTTGTATGTCTGCGATAGTTGTTCGAGCTCAGCTTCAGTCCACGAACACATGGAATTACTTTGCTTGAAGTTACAACATTCTCTCCCTGACACTCTAGAATTGCTACTTCAAATGGTGTCAAGATGTCTGTTATTTCCTTGATGAGATTAAGTTCATATTTGGTTAGCTTTACTGGACAATCTAACTGATCAAGCTTGATTGGATCAATCTTCAGAAGGGAGCGAAACATCTTGTGACTGCTTTGTGTGTATCTGACTGATATATCATCGGAGATAAACAAGTACAAACATGTGAGGTGGTGCACTGCTAAGCTTTTAAAACATACTTGGACCTGGAACATATATGTAACTGGCTAATTTACTTGAAAGAAAACTTCTCCATGGAAAATACAAAGAAATAATCACAATAATCACATTTTAATAACTGATTATTGTCAAGAAAAATATGATTATGATTTGATGATGATTAATGCTGCAGCATAATTTTTGATTATGATTTGATTATGATTATGCTGGTTGCCTAATTTTTTATTATGATTTGATATATGATTACGTATTCAGAGCCCTGGATTATGATTTTTTTATTCATAATCATAACCATGCCCATGCCTGGTATACACAGGCACAGACCCACCATGACTAGAAGAATGTTCTAAAAATAACTGTAAAAGACACTGAGGAGCAGCAGAATCCATTGAGCCTGCAAAAAACCTGCAGAAAGTTATCTTGGGTAAGATCCATGGAACAACCCTCAGGATCCGAACAGGACTGACAGGTACTGCCGACAAACCAAACTCCTCCATGATGTCCCGAACCCTATAGCCAAACGGACGAGGCATGCGAGGGTGTCTGCTATAATACAAAAAAATAAGACTGCTGCATCACACACTCACAGACAAGTGAGTCTGGAAGGCGACGAATTCGGAGCCAGCACCGTGCTGCAACAGACTGATGCAGTAGATCTAAGGGAGGCACACCAGCTTCCACCAACAAGCTGGGAATTGGAGATGACCAAAAAGCCCCAGTTGCAAGGCAAAGACCAGCATGACAGACAGCATCTAGAGTTTTTAGTCTGGCCTCTGTGGCAGAGGAGTAGATCTCGAAGCCATATGACAGCTTGGAGGCTACAAAAACCTGAAACAAATGCAAGAGCATCCTCCGATCAGCACCCCAAGAGGTATGGGACAGAACCCTCAAGAGATTGACAGCCTTCATACATGATGCTTTAAGACTTGCCAAGTGTGAAACCCAAGTCAAACGACAGTCAAACGTCAGGCCCAAGAATTTCGTCTCTTCCACACAATAGAGTCTCCTGCCACAGAGCTGGAGATCAGGGTCTGGGTGTACCCCTCTCATCCTACAGAAGTGTATAGTCACAGTGTTAGATGGGGAAAACCAAAAACCCTTGGAAGTGGGATCTAAGAGTGAATATCTGATTTACACAACCTCTTCCCTTCCTAAAACCTCCTTGTTCTTCTCCAACTAACTCCTCTGTTATTTCCCTGACTCTGTCAATAAGTATCCTACCATATACTTTTCCTATTACACTAAGAAGAGAAATGCCCCTATGATTACCACATACTTCTTTTTCCCCTTTTCCATTGCACAGAGTCCCAGGAAGGTCTTTGATAAAAAAAAAATAAATAAAATAAATAAATAAAAGACAAGATGTGAAAAGATTAGTGAGAGAGTAAGAAGAGAGTGGATGAGGAATTTGGAAGGATTTTGACTGTAAAGTGGAGGGAATGTAAGAAAATGTTCTGGAAAGAGGTAAAGAGAGTTAGACAGGGTGCCAAAGAAGTTAGTTGGGGAGTGAATGATAAAAATGCTAGATTACTGGTGGAGAAGGGAGAAAAAATGAGCAAATGGAGAGAACACTCTAAGGAATTGTTGAACATAAAGAATGGAAGTAATGCGAGTATAAGTGACTGGGGAATGGCTGGGAGAAGGAGGGAAGTGAGAAGACAGGAAGAAATCAATAAGACAGAAGTTGTGGAAGCAATGAAGAAAGTCAAAATGAGGAAAGCCTCAGGAATTGATGGAGTGTGTGGTGAAATGCTTAAGCATGGAGAAGAGATAGTAGTAGAATGGATGTGAAAGATGTGCAGATTGGCCTGGGAGGAAGGTAGAGGCCTGGAGGATTGGAAGTCAGGTATAATTATTCCCTTGTACAAAGGAAAAGGGGAAAAAGAAGTGTGTGGTAATCATAGAGGCATTTGTCTTCTTAGTGTAATAGGAAATGTGTATGGCAGGATACTTACTGACAGAGTTAGGAAAATAACAGAGGAATTAGTTGGAGGAGAACAGGGAAGTTTTAGGAAGGGAAGAGGTTGTGTAGATCAGATATTCATTCTTAGATCTTTAGTGGAAAAGTTTCTAGAAAAGGGAAAGAAGTTGTATGCGGCTTTCATGGATTTGGAGAAAGCATATGACAGGGTGGACAGACAAGGATTGTGGAAAGTATTATGAATATATGGAGTAGATGGGAAGTTGTTGAATGCTGTGAAGAGTATGTATGATGGTGCTCAGGCTGCAGTGGGTGTGGATGGTGAACTGAGTGAATTTTTCTCTTTGAGGGTTGGTCTGAAACAGGGATGTGTCATGTCTCCACGGTTGTTCAATCTGTACATGGATGGGGTGATAAAAGAGATACAAGGTAGGGCAGTGGATGCTGGAGTCACCCTAGTGAGAGAGGGAAGTGTTTGGAAACTCCCTGTACTGTTGCTTGCAGATTAAACTTTGTTGTTAAGTGAAGACAAAGGGGAGCTGCAAGGCTTGGTGGATGAGTTCGGGAGAATGTGAAAGAAAAGGAATCTAAAGGTGAATGTAGAGAAGAGTAAAGTGATGGTCTTTGAGAGAGGTGAAGTCAGTGAATGTACAGTGAGGTTGGATGGTGAGGAAATGGAAAATGTGAGTACATGGGGAGTGTGATGAGTAAGGATGGAAGTTTAGAAGGTGAAGTGCTTGAAAGGGTACAACAAGGAAGAAAGGTTGCCAGTTCCTTGAAAGCAGTGATAAGAAAAAGGGAAGTGAGCATAGAAGTGAAAAAGTTACTACATGACAGTATTGTGATACCAACTCTAACGTATGGACGGACACAAGTCAAGAGTTAGAGCAGTGGAAATGAGTTATTTAAGAGGAGCCTGTGGGGTCACATGGAGAGAAAGGCTGACATATGAGGATATAAAGGAGCATTGTGGTGTGGATGTGATAGGAAGCGTTAGGAGGAACACACTGAGGTGGTTTGGCCACGTGGAGAAGATAGAGGGCAAAAGACTGACGAGCAGAGTGTATGTGAGTGAGGTGGAGAGGGGGAGAGGGAGGGGGAGGCTGAGGATGAGATGGAAGGATGGTGTGGAGAGGTATACGAGAGAGGGAGGTGTAAGCTGGGAGCGGGGCAGCGGAATGGCAGGGGACAGGGCGACGTGGAGGCAATTTGTTTGTGGCCACCCTGTACGGGATTGCGGCGTCTGGCAATAGATAGATAGATTATACTGCCTATGTATTTTCCTTGTTAGTTGATAGATCTTCTTCATACTCAAAAATGCACTCCTGTACACCTTTACAAGTCACTGAATCAAGTAAATGTTAGATAAAAGTTTTGTAAATATTTAAAAGAAAGTCCTATGCTTCCTTGAAGATTAATGTATTCAAGCTGAAAAAATTGCATTAATGCAATAAATGAAAGACATGCAGTACAGCACTGTATTTTACAGTAAAACATAGAGCTACTGTATATTGTACCCACCATACTGTGGTGCACTGTTAACCCCTTAACCGCAGGGCGTCACTTTCGTGACGCTTGGGAGCAAGGGATCATACCGCGGGGCGTCGCTTTTGTGATTCTGTGTTATTTTGAATTCACCCGGGCTTCCAAGTGGGGGCTTGTATCATCTATCAGTACTGCCAATGTCCAACACTAGTCAGCACTCCTAATCTCATCTGTACTCCCATCCATTGTTGACAATTTAGCCATTTCTCCCCGTTCTTGACTCCCCTCCCTACCCCCCCTCCATTACCCTATCCTCTCGCCTGCCCGGCCGTGCTACGCTAAGTAAATCTTCCCTGGAATTTTTCACTGCTTTCATCCACTGAAATAAGCCCTATGCCCTATTCTTATACCAAATAATATATACAAGAAAGAAATAAGGTAAGTGAGAGTGCCATACACCTGAAATTGGATAATTATCACCTGACAACACCTCACGTGCACTCGTTCGCTAATTTTCGCTGTTTTTTTCCCCTTGAAATATGCCATATAATCTATTTTCGTAATAAATATTCATATAAGGAGGGAAGGGAGAAGCCTAAGTGATATTTACATTCACCTGGAACTACCTAATTTATAATGTATTGTCTAGATTTCCTGCCAATCATTTCAGTGAAATACATAGCTGTTTCAAGAGCTACGTTGGCAGTACTGAATATCCCCTAAGTAGGCCTCTACCCGGGCCGGCCCTCCCTTATCAGTTCTCTCTCATCTTCCGAAGAGGAGGTACGCCTGTTCCTCTTGCTGACTTCAGGGCCTTTTTCACCCCCATGCAAAGGGCCCTGTGACCTTTACCCCCTACTAAACCTCGTGTGGAAAGAGGTAAAGGGCTGACAATTGATAAAAGAGTGACTACGATCTTTCTATTGAGTAAAACAGTGCAAGTGGAATTGTAAATAATGTGTAAACAGCAAGTGAAAGTAATGAATGTAAATATACGTGAACAATGGAAAATAGTTTTATAAGTTACTTCAAGTGACAGTGCATAACACAGTGTAAATAAAATAGAAATGTAAATAACGTAAATAAAATAGAGAACGTAAATAGAAATGTAAATGAGTAGTATTATAAGAATACGAGTATATACCCTAGGAGTAATTAAAGTGAAAGTTTCACTCTAGCATGTCTGAATACAATGAGTTATGAGAGTGAAGATGAAAGTGACATTCACTCTCAATGCTAGTATACAGGACAAGAAAGTGAATGCTACGTATTTTACTGAAAGAAATTGAATCCCTACAGTGACAATAAACTAATACTACTGAAGGAAACTTATGGATAGAGACTGTAGATATATATAAGTGTTATATAGTAATAGAAATATAAGGTGTGAGGGGTTTTATGAATAATAAATGACAGAGTACCAAGAGCGAACTAGTGCAAGTGCGGCGGCCAGACGCGCTCACAATTTTCATTGCTTTCACAGTGTTGCTTTTTTTTTTGGAGTATGGATCCCAAACTACTTGAAAATCATAGAGTAGTGTTTATAGTGTTAATATCTGGCTGTGGTAATCATATTACGGGTTGTAGGGAAGTGTAAAGCGGAGACTTCGTTACCCAACTTCAGAGGTCTCCACATGTCCTACGGTAACTGACGAAGGCTCAACAAACATTCCAGGAGAAAGCTGAAGGTATGTGCCATAAGCATGTATAATTTTAATATTCTAGGACTAATAACTGATTTTTGGCAAATATTTTTTGAGAGTCTGTCGGAGCCCGAATAACCCCGCGGCACACGCAAAACATCGGTAAACATGCCCGCGGTGTAGGGGTTAAGGAAAGTGAAAAAAGGGAAAGACTGTAAACAGCTGCAAATGGACCTTGATAAGGTATCTGACTGGGGTCAAAGGTGGGAAATGCAGTTTAATGCGAAGAAATGTAAAGTAATGGAATTTGGAATGAGTACAGAGGGACAAATGGGAAAACACAGAATGGGGAACAAATGGATTAGTACAGTAAAACTAAAGAAGAGAAATACTTTGGGATACCATTTTCAGACAAACTTTTGCTGGAAAATCACATAATGAAGATCACCAGAGATACATATAACTTTTTGAGAAATATATGAGTTATGTTTACTTATCCGCATGAAGAGTTGATGATAAGTTTGACTGTATCAATGTTTCACCCAAGGCTAGAATATGCAGAAGTGGTACGGTCACCACATAAAAAGGATATAAGAAGGATTGAAAGAATACAAAAAGCAGCAACAAAGATGGTACACCCAAGGAAAGTTCCGCCTTATACACCAGCCTGCCAGTTCAGAGCTTTATGTGTGAGACAACCACAAGTGAAGCAGTAGCCAGATACTCAAATGTCTGGTACCACTGTGTGGGAGGGGAGAGGTTAAGGGAGGGGGAAGGGTGGGGGAGCTGATAGTTCCTACCCCTCTCCCTTCCATCCCCATCCTTCTCACACAGTTACCAGACAGATGAATGTTGGCTACTGATTCGCTACCACTTGTCTCACATTTACTATTTCAAAGTGGTGACCGAGTGTATAATGCGGAACTTTCCTCGGGTGTAGTTGAGAAAATTACCATAGGAGGATATACTGTCGAGACTGTATCTCCCAACCCTAGAAAAAAATAAATAAATAAATAAGGGGGGATCTAATTAATGTGTACAATGTATCCAAGGGAATGGAGAAACTTTATGGGGAAGGCCTGTTTTTGTGGGACGAAAGAGAAATGAGAGGTTACGGAAAAAAGTTGAAGGGGATCACATCCAAGAGACATCAAGAAATACAGCTTCCTTCACAGAACTATTTGAGCATGGAATAAACTGGATAAAAAGGTGATACATGCAAAGGATATTCACGATTTCAAAACCAAGCTGGACGTTAGTAGTTATGGAGATGGGACAGTAGGAGCATAGATCCTTTCCTGCAAATCACAATTGTATAAACTAGGTAAATACACACACACACACAATTAAATAATTAAAAGGTTTCATCATAGGAAATAAGTTCAAGGCAATGAAGACAGGATATTTTAAGAATTAACCAACCCAAACCCCACTCACCTTAACCAAGAACTGAAAGGATATTTTAAGAATTAACCAACCCAGGCCCCACTCACCTTAACCTAGAACTGAACAATCCAATGGCAGACCTACACTATGGATGGGCCAAATCCTAACTGGGGGTGGGGTTGGTCCATCCAGACCCCCCAATACTTTGAATTCACTTCACACCATACATAGGTGGCTATGGCTAACATTAATGAAAGCAGATTTTGACATTCAAAATCTATAATACAGTGATCTGATTTCTGTTTGTTTGTCACCATAACAGCAAAAACGGTGCAATGTAGCGCAATTTTTGTTAGAGCAAGATACAATTAAAATGCTCTAACTTGAAGAATAAACAAATTTCCAGTCCAATCAGACCACCAGCTCCCGAGTTATGACTCATTTCTGGCCTTTTGCTTCAAATTTAGTATTTGTTTTTAGTGGAGGGGATGGATTTGTCCTTGGTCCAGCAATGAAACTACCAGCATGACAGGAGAGAAAAGAGTGACGTGTTTGTTGTATTATCACTCTCTCACCTCTCCTGCCTCCCTCCTTATACTCCTATAATTATATACTACAATGCTGTAGTATAATTTATTATAACAACAAACACTACAATCCCCTCTCTCTCTCTCTCCTCAACAGGTGTCCCAGCAGGACAAAAATAAGGGAAAATTTCTTGTTCCATCTCGCCCATAGCATAAGTAATTCAAACTTCTGTTACCCTTTGACTGAAAACAGGAATTTGCTCGACATCGAGTGAAGACTGCTGAAAGTGGTCTTCGCTTAATCCAGTTGCGCGCAGTGTCCTCAATATAGGAAGGAACTGAGCATTTTCAAACTTTTGCAAAGAAGGGAACCCCAGGGTAGGGACCTATGAGCTTAGCCTATGAGCCGGCAGGTGGAGGGCAGTACGCCTAACACCTTTCCAGCAAAATCCCTCACACAGGAGCTCTGGGACCTAATGGGTTAAACAATGACAAATCTGTCAGTTTCTTTAACCCATTAGTGCCCAGTGTCCTCAATATAGGACAGAACTGGGCATTATCAAACTTCTGTAAAGACGGGAACCCCAGGGTAGGGACCTATGAGCTTCGCAACTACGAGCCGACAGGCAGAGGGGGGTATGCTTAGCACCCTTCCAGCAAAATCCCTCACACAGGAGCTCTGGCAGCTAATGGCTTAAGGCCACTGAAGGCAGCCTTTTAGTGAGTATTTGAAAGGGCAGGTTTTGGAGTGTGCCAAAGCTGCCAGAGGGACAGCGAGTGGAGGTGAGAGACGGCGGGAGAAGGCAAGTGCACGAAAATTTGAATATTAAATGTTAACATATTTATTATTAACATGAGACAAGTGTTACTGAACAGAGGTGTTTGCATATGTTACAACAGACAGCACTTCAAAATACTATAATATACCTGAATTGTGGCTGAGGCTTCTGCTTAACATTATCCTTATTTTAAACTCCAACTTGACTGAGTGACTTCAACCCAATGGTGTATAAATATGGCCTCTGATCATGGCAAGGCATTCCTCCACCTCCTTAAGCAGGTGTAATGCAGCAAGCTTTTCATTGTCTTTGAGCAAGAATACAACAATCACTTGTTGACTGATTGTAATGTTTATTGTTTTGGAAGGGTAACTTCTGCTGCTTCACTGATGCTGTGGTGTGAGCTAGTCAGGGACCAGATGTATGACACAAGTGTAATAACAGCTGGGCAAGTCTTGGAAAAACACACATAAGGGGGGAAAAAATTTTCATTTTATCTGGCTGTAAGCACAGAATGACCATTCTAGCATATTTTAATCATGGTGTTTCATAGTATTTTGGGAAATGATGGGGGTGCTATTGTGGGCTGAACGATCTAAAGGGGGACTTTGT
Organism: Coenobita brevimanus; assembly: GCF_032717465.1. NCBI lineage: Eukaryota > Metazoa > Arthropoda > Malacostraca > Decapoda > Coenobitidae > Coenobita > Coenobita brevimanus. The sequence continues at coordinate 28,779,203 of NC_137043.1, read as the reverse complement.
ACTTGAGGCTGGGATGCAATTATATTGTAGGTTGAAGGGTCTTAAGGGAGACTTGTACTTGAGGTTGGGATGCAATTATTTCCTCGTTTTCTTTATACGAGAAAATCTCAGAATGTGACGTGTGTTAAGGATGCAGTTCTTTCTGTACGTGACTGTACTGTACTCCCATTCTACTAATCTCTTCCTCCCTTCTCACCTCTCTTCTTCTCCTAGCCATTCCGCAACCATTTATACTTGCGGTACTTTTCTTCTGTATTTTCAACGGTTCCATAAACTTTTATCTCGCATGTCCACCTATACTCATTTACAATGATTCAGCTTTGTCATTTATTGTTTCTATACAGATCATGAATGCTATAATAATTTCCTTTTCTGTTTACAGAATTCTCTGGCAAAAGAGTATCAGCGCCTGGATAGTCTGCTACACAAGGCCAAGACTGAGGATATGAGGCAGGAACATGTACAAAATCTGCTTCTACTGGTGGTACTATTTCTAGCTGACCAGGAACATGGCATAGAAGTTAATAAATCAGCATGGAAACCATTCTTTTGTGACTTGGTGAAAAAATGTGAGGATCACACCTACTGGGATTCTCGTAAGGACTGGCTTGAAACACTAGTATGTAAACTTGATACGACTGCTACAATAAATGAAGGTGATGATCTGCTCTTGACTTTGATGACAACTTTACAGCCACTGTATGCAAAAGCAGCAAGGAAGCCAGATAATGAAGTTAATTTTTCAGAAAAACTGATTGACAGAGTAACTAACACTGCTTTGATATACAGCAGTGAACACAAGAGTCCTCTGTTTTTACACCTCTTGGTTAACACTGCACAAATGAGTGTCAATGAATGTATACACCCTGTGTGCCTGACACAGCCACTTCACCATGCAGCTGCCAGAAACAACATCGGAGCAGTAGCTTACCTTCAGAGCAAAGGTGCAGATGAAAAAGCTGCTGACCGCAGTCACAATACACCTGCCCACTATGCCTATTTGCTAGGCCATAAACTCACTGGCGACTGTCTAGCACCTAAAGTGGCACACATCAAGAACAAGTCTGAGTTCACACCGAAAGATGTGTGGGAGGCACATAAACAATACATGGACATGTATAAAATCAGTGTGGATAAACTCAAAACTGATATACATGAACAGAAAGATGGTGTCAGTCTGCTGCAACTTCATCTTGAACGCTTAAAGAAAGACTTAGTGGAGAAGGGAATTAACCAAATAATTAAAGAAAGCCATGTCGACTTCACAAAAGGAGAAGCTCAAAAAGTTTATACAGCAGTTGATGAACTGATTCATAGTCTACTCGACAAAGTAGTGCAAGAGAACCCACTGTTTGAAGGAAGAATAATGTTTCTCGGTAGTACTGCCGACAATGTTCGGCTGTACTGCCCAGATGAGTATGATGTGAATCTGATTCTGAAGAATATATCAGGTTATCCTCAAGGTGGATTAAGTATACGTGTAGAGGATGAGACTGAGTTCCCAGATAGAAAGATATTTGTTGAGGCTAAGGAGAAGCAATACCAGAATTTTATTGAAAATTCTAACTTTACCAACACATTTCATCAAACTGTCAAGAAGTGCCTTGCAAAATGTGAATACAGGAACCCCAAACTAAGTGTTATTCTTCCTGGAACAAGGAAGACTCAAGTAGGGACTGGCCTGAGTCTGGCATGGATGGGCTCATACTACCATCTGCTGCTGGTTGATGTGGATCTGGTGCCCACCATCGAGGCCCCCTGGCCATACAACCTCCTCAAGCCCAAGTTGGCACATGAGCATCATGAGACAGTCTTCATCACCTCAGCTGGAGACAATAAGTGGAGGTTTTCATTTGCACAAGCAGAAAATTACATAATGATGGATCTGACCGCAGACCAACGTAGAGTATTTTTGGCTTGCAAGTTAATTTTGGCCTCCCTTAAAACTGAGACATGGGCACCAAGAGAGATTCAAAGACAGTTCTACTATTGGGACAGTAAACTATTTCACATTAAGCCACCAGGTGGGTTTGCATTGAAAACCTGTTTCTTTCAAGAGGTTGAAGAAGTAACAGATGCAAACTTATGGAAGAATGAGAAATTGTTAAACAGGGTGCGCTCAGTATTTGGGCGAATGTGTGAGCAAAGACAGGTACAAGTAACAAATGAACCTCAGCCATCTTGCTCCACCTCAGCAGAATACCTGCAGGACAAGCCTGTTCTTGCTTACTTTGGTGGCAAAACAGAGAAGCCAAAGGCAGCATACGAGGCACCTGATATATGCTGCTTTCTGGACAAACTAATGCAGACATCCCTTGCCTCAGACATTAAGAGTTAATCTCCAACACTATGGAAAAATAATGAAGAAAATATTATAAAAATCCACTGACTGCCATTTCATTATGTTCCACTGAGTTCACTAAGTCACAAACTATATATGAAGTAGCCACATCAAATGCTTATTTGAAAATAAGTGATTAAAGTGAAACTAACACCACCTGCACTAGTATCACTTTACACTGAATGCTAACTCCGAATACCTTCTTGTTAAGATATTCCTTTGTGTTTGGTACTGTTGTGCCATAGGATTAGGTTAGTGGTTTATATCCAGAGATGTGAGGAACATTCTAAAATTGTTATGCCATAGGATTAGGTTAGTGGTTTATATCTGGAAATGCAAGGAACATTCTAGAAATTAAGTGTTATGCCACTGGATTGGGTTAGTGGTTTATATCTGGAGATGTGAGGAACATTCTAGAAATTTTGACTTGTCTGTAATTTTGACGTGTCTGTTTCAGTTTCCTCTTTTACTTCAGGAATTAGTTCTCATCTTTATTGTTACTGCATTGTTTATTTAAGTGCAGTACTGCACAAGAAAATGTGAGTTCTCTCCTAGGTCCTAAAGTATTCTACACTGCACTAGTGGTACTGTAGAGTTAGGAGGTATTTAATGAGATTGCCATGCCTCCTAAGTCAGCCAGTCAGTGAGTGGTAGTGAGTGAGTCGCAACAGCAGTAGCATGAGAGTGTTTTGCTGGTGTACCTCAGCTTTGCCTGGAAGGAATAAAACCCTGAAGTGCTGACTGGCCTTTATCATTTTGGCTTGTCTCGATACATCATGCTTGACATATCCATGAACCTACGGTGCAACAGTACCCATGTTAGAAAGATCAGATTGTATCGCAGTAAAATATGAGCTGTAAAGAGAAGGATACAGTGAAACTAGAACAAAATCTGAGAATTATCCAGTGGATGTGTGAGGCAAAGATGGATGATTAAATATCTTCACAAGAGCTCAGAAACTGGCTAGTGAAAGCATCAGGGAGAATCTAAAAAAGGGGACTCCAAGATGGACTGAATATGATGAGAGGATGGGCCCAGTGAGTTGTGTTAGGGAGTCTACAAGCAATGATGTACTGGACCATCAAGAGAACAAACCAAGGATGACATGGGGAAAGGAAGTGTGTGCTGAACTTATATTTATAGGTATTATTAGAAATCTGGGACACAAGAGAGTAAGGTGGCGTGGTACCAGGGAAACCTGTCTGACCCATACAACATGGAAGACACACATAAAACAAAAAATGATGATAGAAAATTATTACCATAGTTAAATGAGTGTGTGGGATGAGAAGCTGAATGAGGTTTTACTGGACTTAGTCTTTCCTGGGGCCTATATAAGGTAATATCTAAGAACTAAGTACATTCATGACAGTTTGGCATAACTCTAAAGAATGATTGTGTTAAAGTTATACCAAGTTTTGGGTTAACAGTAGTGGAATTCACTCAAATGATAATTGTGGTGGCCACTTATTGCAGACCTATGCATCCACAGTTCTCCCTATGCAGGCAGTCAGTCAGATGTTTGAGCTAAGAAGCCTGTCCAGTGTTTACATTTGCTGTGATTGCCTCCCTTTTGTTCCATTTTGTGTCTGCAAGGCCATTGAAATATCATCACTATCACTAAACAGCAGTGCAAGCATGCAGTGGATAGTGCAGTATGTTATATTAACCCCTTCTTTACCGGAAATGTGTTTTGATGTACCCCCGTGAGACACCGGAACCACTAGCGTGGTACGCTGGTATACCTCCTAATGAATAGCAGCTTATAGGCCTCAGGGTAGCCCGGTAAGGCTATTTCTGAGGACCTTGTGATAGCAACAGCTCCGTGTTTTGACAACAAAGACTGTGACGAAGTTCTGACGAATTCTGACCTCATAAGATACGTCATGACTGAGTTGCGGTGACACCAATGGCTTGCTCACTCATCTGTGATGTAACCTCTTTTAGACCAATCATTATTTTATTTATAATTTCTACTACAGATATCATACTATATTTTCTGCTGACATACGGCAAAATTTACATCCCTTGGCCTGCCTTAGAGTCAGTTACCATGCACTTGACCACAAGAGAGGGTGTACAGGATATTTTCTCTCATGGCGTCTCTGGCGGTTTCCGATAGTGACGAGTTTATTCCTCATGAGGATACTTATCTAGATGTATCAGATGATGATGCAGCAGTGTCTGATGTGTCAGTATATGACTGTGATCCTGAAAATGATAGTGAGGTTAATGTGAGTGAGGAGGAGGAGGAAATTAGTACCAAGCCTAGTGACGCCACACTCTCAGCAACAAGTGGGTCAAATTCGCCATCATCGTCACGTGTGTCTACACACTTCATGCTCAGCTTACAAGGTAAATAAATAAGCCATCCATCTGTGCAGGACATTTTTTTCAAGCCAGTTTGTACGGTAGATACCTGGGTAACAGTATTTCAGCATTAGATATGTAAACTTATATAATGATTTATTTTACATTTATTTTTATTACCAACATCATGCTGGGTTTACGTGATCATCTGTATACAAACAAATCACAGAGTGAATAGTTTTGACGTGGCAAAAAATATACACTACCCCTCACAATACAGGAGGGGGAACTGACAGGTCGGTATGGGGGGTAAACATAGTGTTTACATTGGGGGGAGGGGTCGGTAAAGAAGGGGTTAAATGGAGTGATACATTTTTGTAAGTGCAATACTGAAACTTGTGCATTGGAAATCATATCTGGCAAGGATGCTACCCTATGAGGAAAGCATAGTGCAACTGGGGGTACTGAGGGCAAGCCTAAAAGATTTTTTTAAGAACTGGTTTTAGGATATGTTGTATCCTCACTGAACCCATGTTAAATTGACACTGATATAAGATAAATCAGTATGTGATAGGTTTTCATTTGATGTAACCCCATCGCAAACCAGGTCATGACAATACAGTATCCTTTTATTCATCAATGACCTTCTATGCTGTACATCTAACCCTATCCACTCATACGCTGATGACTCCACCCTTCACCTTTCCATTCGGTTCCCGCAACGCCCATCTCAGCAGTTACTTCAACAAACAAGGGATGAGGCTATGGCACACCTAATGTCTGACTTGGCTCGTATCTCTGACTGGGGTAAAAATAATCTTGTTGTTTTTAATGCATCTAAAACTCAGTTCTTACACCTATCAACCCGTCAAAATCTTCCACAGGTATACACACTAGTTTGATAATATTCAGCTTAATCCTGCATCATCCTTGAACATGCTTGGGGTTTCATTTACCCAGGACTTATCTTGGAAAGATCATATTACATCTCTTGTAAAATCAGCTTCCAAGAGATTGGGTGTGCTAAGCTGACTCCGTTCTTTCTTTATCCCTGCACAATTGTTATACAGGGGTTTTATCTGCCCCTGTGTGGAGTACAACTCTCATGTGTGGGGAGGCTCCCCACATACAGCTCTTCTCAATAGGGTGGAGTCAAAGGCTTTTCGTCTCATTAACTCTCCTCCTCTCACTGACTCCCTTCAACCTCTGTCTCTTCGCCACACTGTTGCATCTTTATCTCTTTTCTATCGCTACTTTAACCCCTAATACACGGCCAATGGACAGCTGACCCCCCCCGGGTGGCAGGGTTCGATCGCGGTCTGAGTACCTGTAGGAAAATATTAGCCCAAAATCAGAGATTAACCCTAGAACATTATACTTGGTATGGCAGATAGTACTTACATTCAGCTTTCTCCAGAGACAGGTGTTGAGCCTTCGTGGACTACCCAAGGACTTGTGGAGACTTGCAAAGTTGGGTAACCAAATCTCCACTTTCACACCTCCGGCAACCCGGTTTCCCCTCTACCACAGCCTCATTCTGTCACAGTAAACTTTATACTACAACGTAAAGGTAGTTTGGAATCCGTATTTGTACAATAAGCACTGAAAATATGGCTAAAATCAACGGAGCGTACGGCCGATATGCAGCGCGGCGGCGGTCTTCCCGTCACTCAACAAACATTTCCATTTTCACAGCTAAAAACACGTATACTACATTATTTTCAATCATATTACTTCCCAAAAGATCACCGCAGCGCGCTTTTTATTCTGCCTTACACCCGTCACTTTATTCTCGTTCCTGTCGGCCGCTCACACTGACTTGGAAGAGCTATAACTCGCCATAATGTCACTTTGAAAGCCTGCGGTAAACTGACGCTAAACTGGGGCAAACCGTGCGAAAAAAAAGCTAGTGTGACAACTGGGGAAACAAGCGTTTCCTATTAGCATAAACTGCTTGTGAGAGGAGAGCGCAGATTTACAGTTCTGAGCAGTCAGAGCGCTGCCATGTATCACAGCCAGGCTGGCCGGGCCGTGGTAGGGGGGGAGAGGGGAAAAAATGCGATACTTGGCAACAACAGAGGTCAGTAGTACAAAGGTAAAGTATGCTAATTGTAGCTAAAGGGTGGTGGTACTGATAGACAATACCAGCTGGAACATCCTTGCCAGCGTTTATTCAAAATAAACTCGAATCGCAAATGAGACGATCCGCCGTTATGTCCTTTTCACCGAGCGTCGCAAACGCGACGCCCCGCGTTTTAGGGGTTAATGGTCACTGCTCCTCTGAACTGTCTGCATGCATTCCTCCACCTCTACGACGGGTGCATAGCACCCGTCTAGCAGCAAACTCTCATCCCTTTTCTGTCCAACTCTCTAATGCAAGAGTTAACCATTACTCCCAGTCCTTCATTTATACAACAGGTCAACTCTGGAACTGTCTCCCTCTGTCTATATTTCCTGCTGCCTATGATCTCCAGTCTTTCAAACACAGTGTGTCCAGGCACCTCGAAATGAATGAATTTTGAATTTGGCTCTCTCTTGTATTTTGTTTTTCTCTTGGAGGAACTCTTATTGCAGGCTCATGGCCTTTGGTTCCTTCTTCCTCGCATAAAAAACAAACAAACAAGAAAGTGAATTATGAAATACAGAGATGTTTTCATAAAACAGGAGACCCTCGTTATAACAGACTAACTGCGGGAAAACCAAGTCTGTTAAAGCCAACTGTCCATTATATATGAGGATCCCTTCCCGTAAGGTGGGTTTTCAAGAACATGTTTGAAAATAAATGAGTAAAACAGAATATCCTAGTACTAAAAACTAAAGTATACCCATTTTACAAACTTGGCCCATAATTTGGCCTTTTTGCAGCTTATCTGACATCACTGTCAGAGCACTTTTTCATGACTAGTACAGTCAAGACTCACTATAAGTCAGTTTGCTGAGTTATAAATTGCTGCAAAAATGAACAAGAAGTTAAACCCTATTTGGAATAATGATGGCTAAATGATTGCAAATTTGCTAGAACATGGCCTCCCAGTCAGCTGTTTGGGCCAAGATGGCTGCCCAGTGTTTACAATCACTGTGATCGTCTGCTGTTCATTCCATTTTGTGTGAAAGGCCATTGAAACACCACTGCTATTCCCAAATAACAAATAGCGCAGTGTGTGATATTAAGTGAAGTGATACTTTTTTGTGTGTGAAATACTGAAACTTGTGACTTGGATATTGTGTCTGACAAGAATGCTACCCCTCATGGAATGTGAGGTGCTACAGAAAGCATTGAGGACAAGCCTAATAGTTTTTTTTTTTTTTTTTTTTTTTTTTTTTTTTTATAAGTTATATGGTCATAGGCCTCCTCCCTGTTCCAAATGATCCCATGTTATATTAACCTCGGTATACAATAAATCATTATGTGATGGGTTTTCATTTGATGCAACCCCATCGTATAATAAGCTGTGACTATTACTATAATCTGTTATTACAATTCAGCATTCATGATGGTGGCAGGGCAATCTCAGGCTAGGCTAGAGTAAAAAGGGTAGGAAACACATATATTGTGCCCCACTGTGCCCCATTCAATGGACATTGTTCAATATAGCCGACAAAAGTTTGGTGGGCTTAACGGCTTCCATTAAATCTGATACCTGCTATATTAGGTTCATTATAGTGAGGGTCTACTGTACTGCATTTCTTTAAGTACAGTATTGTATAAGTAACCAACAGATGTCACTGTTGTTGTTGTTGTTGTTACTGGGTTGCCCACAGTTTCACTGAGGTGGAACACTGGAGCAATGGGGGGAACCAATCGTCCTGGTGAGGAGATCAAAGGAGATTGGCACCCTGGTTGCTGCACTCCCACTGGCTGAGGTGTCCTGTGACAGTGGTAGTGATGGGGGCACCACACTCCACAAAAATAGGACAGCTGTGACAGTTTGGCTCCAGTAGTTAGCTTGGAAGATGGTGCCAAGGCAAAGAGGCGTCCTATCAGGACCACCAGCAGATGAACAGTACAGTACAGTAGCAGATGTACCAAGTAAGAATCTGATAATACAAATGCAATGTAGTGGCTATTTCTGCCACTGATCTTACTGATATGTATTGTATTGCATAGTTTATGAGGGCACCAGCAATTCTTGCATGCGTCGGCCTCGATCACGTAAAAGTGGCTCTCCACGCAGCTCAATCTCTGGCAGCCTCCCTATCCAGTCTCTTATCCCTGAGGTCACACTCTTTGACCTTGTCTCAAGTCTTTTTTGGTGTGCCTTTTGCAACCCAACTCCCAACATTCACACTTCTCACCTCCCAACATGCCCAAACCATCTCAATGTACCCCTCTTCATCACAACACCAAAACATTCAAGTCCCATCCTTCCTCTTAGCTCGTCAATAACAATCGTAGCCCACACCAGGCATTGCCTTCGAGGTTGCATTACGCATCCATCTATGGTAAACAGTCATTTCTGTACATGTGAGCCTATGAATATCCTCTTCCTCTACAGCCAAGACCTCACAATACAGCATTACATTAACACATGCTACATATAAAGATCCCTTAGCATGGAGGGAGAGCCCTCTCAGTGTTAGGAGAGGGAACAGCTCTCTGAACTTCCTCCAACCATTCCTTATCCTAGCCACAGAGCTAGTTCCAGTCCAACTTCCAGCACGTAACATATTCCTAAATAACAAAATTCTTCCATATGATCAAGAGACTCTCCAGTAAGTTCAGTCCTTAAAAGACTGTCAATCTCTACATGCTCTCACTGACACATCTCACATATGAAATTGTCATTATTTTGCAGTCTACCTCTAGTACCACTACATTTCTTATGCACCCACTTATCACAAGCACTGCACAATACAGAGTTACTTCCCACACCCTTTGGGTGTCTGTAAACATAAAGCTAACAGATACTGCTTTGGCAAATTAGTAATGTGACTGGGTACAGTTTTATACCCTGGCAAAGCAAGACATTTCTAGTTTACAAAGATCATTTTTGGATATTTAATGTGCCTTACTAGTGAAGGTGCCTGTCATTGCTTTAGGGAGCATGTCAAGCCTACAGTTGGTGTTCAATAACCATCGTCAGGGCACCTGACCAAACCTGGCTCTGACATTCTTCCACCTCCAAACACAACTGTTTGTAACACTACAGCTGTTAAAAGGGCACTCCGAAATCCTACCCATCTACCCCTGCAACTTTTCAGGTGCCCAGTTATTGTGCGTAGATAGTATTACAGCTAGGATGACGATGTGTTACATGGCACCAAAAGAAATAAAATACTAGAGAAAACATGACCATGTGAAGAAGAATGTGTTTAAAGTTGCATTGTTTCTTATAACTATATTGAAAATCTATCTATCTATCTATTGCCAGGCGCCTTAATTCCATACGGGGTGGCCACAAACAAATCGCCTTCATGTCACCCCATCCTCCACCATTTCACTGCCCTGCTCCCAGCACACACACCACTCTCTCATATACCTCTCCATGCCATCCCTCCATCTCATCCTTGGCCTCTCTTTCCCTCTCCCCCCCTCCACCTCACTCACATACACTCTTCTCGTCAGCCTCTTGTTATCCATTCTCTCCATGGGGCCAAACCACCTCAATGTGTTTCTCCTAACGCTTCCTATCACATCCACATCCACACCACAACGATCCTTCACTTCCTCATTTGTTAGTCTGTCTCTCTATGTGACTCCACATGCTCTTCTCAAATAACTCATTTCCACTGCTCTCACTCTTGACTTCTGTCCCCCCAACAATGTCTAAGCTTCACTTCCATACATCAGAGCTGGTATCACAATACTGTCGTGCAGTAACTTTATCATTTCCATGCTCACTTCCCCGTTTCTTATTGCTGCTTTCAAAGAACCAGCAAACTTTCTTTCTTGTACCCTTGCAAGCACTTCTCCCACTAAACTTCTATCCTTACTCATCACACTACCCAAGTACTTAAACACACTCACATTTTCCATTTCCTCCTAATCCAACCTCACTGTACATTCAGTGACTTCATTTCTCTCAAAGACCTTCACTTTACTCTTCCCTACATTTACCTTTATATTCCGTTTCTTACACACTCTCCCAAACTAATTCACCAAGACTTGCAGCTCCCCTTCATCTTCACTTAACAACACAGTATCATCTGCAAACAACAGTACAGGGAGTTTCCACACACTGCCCTCTCTTAATAGGGCCACTCCAACATCCACTGTCCTACCTTGTATCTCTATTATAACCCCATCCATATACAGATTGAACAATCATGGAGACATGACACACCTCTGTTTCAATTCAACCTTCAAATTAAAAAATTAACTCAGTTCACTATCCACACACACTGCAGCCTTAGCACCCTTATACATACTTCCCATTTCCTCTATATATTCTTAATACTTTCCATAATCCTTGGCTAACCACCCTGTCATAAGCATTCAATCCATGAAAGCCGAATACAACTTCTTTCTGTTCTCTAGAAACTATTTCACTAAAAACCTAAGAATGAATATCTGATCTACACAACCTCTTCCCTTCCTAAAACCTCCCTGTTCTTCTCCAACTAATTCTTCTGTTATTTCCCGAACTCTGTCAATAAGTATCCTACTATATACTTTTCCTATTACACTAAGAAGACAATTGCCCCTATGATTACCACACACTTTTTTTTTCCCTTTTCCTTGGTACAGGGGAATAATTATACCCGCCTTCTAATCCTCCAGGACTTTACCTTCCTCCCAGGCCAACCTGCAGATCTTCCACATCCATTCTACTACAGTACTATCTCTTCCCCACGCTTCAGCATTTCACCAACACACTCCATCAATTCCTAGGGCTTTCCCCATTTTGACTTTCTTCATTGCTTCCATGACTTCCATCCTACTGGTTTCTTCCTCTTTTCTCACATCCCTCATTCTCATATCCATCCCCCAGCCATATACTGTATACTCGCACTACTTACATTTCATGCAATCTCTTGCATGTATGCTTACAATATAAATGCTTGATTAGGTTAAATACAGTCATGCCTTGGAATGCAATGAGGCTACATCAAGTGAAATAATCACAACAATTTATCATATACTGTACCAAGATCGATATAACATGGGTTCAATGAGGTTAGGGAAGGGCCCAAGGACCAGGTAACCAAGAACCTAAAAAACTCTTCTAGGCTTGCCCTCAACACCCTCAGTAGCACCACACTTTCCACTAGGGGTAGCATCCTTGACTGACATGATTGCCATGTCACAAGTTTCCGTATTTCATACACAAAAAGTTATCATTCCATTTAATATCATACACTATTCTTTGTGCACTTGCATTACTATGATGTTTCAATGACCCTGCATGCACAAACTGGGATGAATGGGAGATGATCACAGCAAATATAAACACTGGGAAGCCTTCTTGACTCATGCATCTTACTGTTGGCACCATGTTCACAAGGGATTGTCATACATGCCCACCACAACTATTATATAAGTGATTTTCACTAGTTATTGGAAAACTGGGTATAGGTAAACCTGGATGTATGATACCCCTAGATGTGATACCCCGGCTTAATGATGCAGGTAGAAATACCACCACACCTCACCTAATGATGACCAAACCCCAGTTTAATGATGGGTTTTTAATTTGTTTACCGATTTTGACAATATTTTAGACAAAAACTGTGTGTTTAGGTTGATTTATTAACTTTTTATAGACTTATGTTAATGTGCTTTAGCCACAGGTGGGGTGAACACTGTCATTTTGGGGTACAGTTTACTAAGTTTGATTTTTTTCCAGACTAGTATTTGACAATTTTCAGACGTTATTTGTTGGTTCTAGTGAGTTATTTACAGGTGTTAGAAATTGGAGGTGATTTGTTTGTGGCCACCCCAAACGGGATTGAGGCGTCTGGCAATAGATAGATAGATAGAAATGGGTTAACTTTTTTACAGCCATTAGGCCATTTAGATTGGCTTTAAATTTGTTTTTGGGCTCATTTGGGTGGGTTTTGGACTTGGTTGGGGGGGGGGAACCCAAGGATGAAAAATGTAACCCATTACTTTACATGTTAAATCTACCCTGATATACGATACCCTGCCTATCAATGGATATTTAACTAACCAACTGCATCGTTAAACAGAGGTATACCTGTATGTGGTTTAGTACCTTATTTTGTTAATATATTTCATAACCATTTATGACATACCTGTATAAATTAAGCAAAAAGTGTATAATTACTACAGTATATTAAATGCATATATATATAAAAAAAAAAGTTTATTTCCCCTCAACACTTGGTGGATACAAAGGGAAGCAGAACCATTTGTACTGGCAGACTGCAGCTCGTAAGGACTGTTTCTACATACTGTGAGGAAATTTTATTTGAAAAGGGCATGTGAAGTTGCATGGAGAGACAGACAAACAAATGGGGGAAGTACAAGAGAGCTGTGGTATTTATGTGGATGGTTCAGCCCTGTAGAAAGGATGGAGAATAACAGGCTGGCTAGAAAAGGGTACATGAGTGAGGTTGAGGAGCAGAGAGGGAGAGGAAGACCAAGGCTGAAACAGAGGGATATCATGGAGAGACATACGACAGAGGGTGTGTGTGAGCTGGAGGATGTATGACAGAGGGTGTGTGTGTGTGTGTGCTGGGGGGTGGGCAGGTAAAAGGCAAAAGACAGGGCAATGTGATGGCAATTTTGTTTGTCGCCACCCCTTACGAGAATAAAATGTCTGGCACAAGATAGATAGGTAGGTTCTGGCGTTATGGAGGTGCTATTGTCAGTAAGTACAGAAGAGAAGGCAAATGTACAAAGCTTCTATGTAGATAATAACTGTAGACAATTTTTTATAATTTTCATCTTTTGTGCTGTTTCTCTTTCTTTCTTTGCTGGATTCTATCTTATCCTTCTGTGGAAGAAAAAAAAAGAAGTCAGGATGATGACAATGACGAAGATGATGATGATGGAGAATAAAGTTAAGGTCTGACTCAGGGCATTTTCATATAAGCACAGTGATAGAAATTTCGATATGATGAATGAGAATAAAGTTAAGGTCAGATGTAAGCCATTTTCACAAATACTTCATGCTAAACTTGCTGACAAAGGAGAATGTTTGAGAGGTAGTGTGCAGATAACACAATATGGCCAAAACATGACAAAATGTGAGAACATGGGCTATACTCATAAAAACTCTTACCTAATTTATATGAAATGTCTCAAAAGCAGTGACTTATAGCCGGGAATAATTTTTGTTTTTGTTTTTGTTTTATTTTTTAATTTATTAGGCAGTGTAGCTTGAAGTATATGTTAGCTATTAGAGAGATTAAAATATAAACAAGAAATCATATACCAACAGCTTTTGTTAAATGTGAGTAAAAATCATCAGCTAATAATGTCTGACAAGCGCAGATGTCTGGTTAAGGGATGTTAACTGTATTTTCACTCACCACAGAATGTCAATCTTATCTCACTCCTTTGTAAAGCTGCATACAGTCGAGTTTTCAACACCATGACTGTCTTCAACAAAACAGGCAAAGACTGTTATCAGTTTCATTTAGTAACTTACAGAACTTCTGAATGTCATCAGGTTTTATGTCATACATAGCCATGTTTCTGTCACCACAATCATCTTATAACACCTGCACACACTACATTTTTGGGGCTGGAATAATATTACATACTTTTTTCACAAAAATGCTTGTTTCTGCGGTCATTTGCTTTGAGAAAAAATTTGGAGAAATCAAATAGCAGTGATTTTATGAATATGGTATGGTATAATGTTATTAATTATATATGAGGACTACTTTTGTACGAATTTGCTAGAGTCACAACTAGATAATGTGTAAAGTTGCTAGATTTTGTGACTTTTCACCTTGCTGGCAATACTGGAGCCCCCTGAGTAGGATAAACCACTTTACCAGCACTTCTCAGATGTTTCTAAAGAATGACCATCTGCTCTACACAAAGAATTGAACTTGGCAAGAGAAGGCCCCATGAAGAGGGACTATCCTGCACCACAATTAATGGTCACTGTCCATTAAAGCCGATGAGTTTGGAGGGCTTCGCAGTACACTCAACCCCCTGCTATCGCGCCTAATTGGTCACAGCAAACGCACGTGATTGCTGAATATGTGATAGCTGAACTGAACAATCAATGGGAAAATTTCTAATTGGTTTTTCAGTGGCCCATTTTTCTAACTTTTAACCACTTTATGCCTGCGATTTCCTGCCAATCTCTCCTCCAAAATGAAATAAAGCATTATTATATTAATAATAACAGTATAATGAATAAATGAACAACATAAAAGGCCATCAAACTTTTATAAGGATTAAGGCTTGGGTGGTTTGATGGGTTCCGAGGCTTGGGAGTGGCTTAATTGCCGCCAGATCTCTTTAGCTGTCTCCATAATTTCAGTGTCCACAGCTAAAGGGGGTATCACATGGTACATCGTATCAGGAACGGCCGAGGAAGATTTAAGTGGAACAAAACTTGCACTCTATCCCACACGTTCCTCCTCATACTGTTGCCAGAGCCCCGTCTCAGTTGTAAACACGTGATTACTTAATCGACATCACAGTTTTCTCGGCATAGGAAATATTAACTCTTTATAAGGGTTTCAAAACGATTGATATTTATTCTAAAATACAGTATTAATAAGTATTCAGTGTTAGGCTAAATTTCAATGTTGTAGTACGATATATTCTTTCGAGTCGAATGGGTTTTGTTCTCACTGTTTTGCCTGTTGTATCCTCGGCAGGAATCCATTCCGATGCATTCCAAATGCCCGTGGTATCGTCGGCAATTTTACCACGTTACTGTTCCGATTAACCATCGTATCCTCGGCAAATCTCGTATGAAGTGCCGTGTGAATATAAGTTTCGCTTAGCCTGTCTTCAAACTCGACGTGTGATAGCGATCTTGGGGTGCGTGATAGCATGTATGGTTGTGCATTTGATGTGTGCGTGATAGCAGATAAACGCGATAGCAGGGGGTTGAGTGTATTCATCAAATCTGACATCCATCATATCAAAGTCCATAACAGTGAGGGTCTACTGTAACATTTAGCTGAAGCCTCGTAGATGGTCCCCTACTTACGAATGGGTTACACTCCAAGAAACTGCTCATAAGTTCATTTTTTCTTAAATAAAAAATGCATTTAATACATGTAACCAACTGTACATCATTGCCTAGCCAAGCCTACCTTATACGTGCTTAGAACACTTACATTAGCCTACAGCTGGGCAAAATCATTAACAAAAAGCCTTTTTTATAATAAAGTGTTGAATAACTCATGTTATTTACTGAATTTTGAAGTACAGGTTCTACATTCATAAAGTTGAAAAATCGTAAGTCGACCATTCGTACGTACGGGACCACCCATACATATTTGTCCCAACTGCTGAAATGAACATATTTGAATAAATAAATATATAAAAGAGGGCAAATGCATATTTAACTGAATCTACATAACAGCGAGAGGGGCGAGCTTGCATCACCTAACGTGACCAAGCTTTGACTGGATATCTGTGAGAGTGAATGACATGAAGGAAGGGTGCAGTTTATCATATTACCTGGGTACGTACAGTATTCATAAAAATCTTAACCAATAATGGCCAAGTCTCTGTAAATATTGTAAAAAAAAAAAACTTGGTTTGCTTGGTCATGTTTTCACCTGCATATTCACTGTGGTTTTGCTGTAAAGTGTCTGGTAGTTGTATTGGTGAAGATAAAAGCATAAAGAAACAATCTTATGCACAGTTCGATTACAAGCACTTTACAAAATAGCAAATAGCTACCGTACTGTATTCTTATTTTGAAAATTTACAAGCAACTCCAAGAATGATCTCACAACACATCTGAGCACTCACAGACTTAGGACAAGTGAGCTAATTATGATATGCATTTTTCATGAATGAAATACCCCAACCCCTTTAGAAGCTCCATCTATGCCAATGATTTACACTCAATCCTGCTTAACTTCTTGGTGAGTGTAACTGGACAAAGGGATGCAATGTGCATTCCTCAGCTTCCAGCAAAAGACCTTGCAGGCAGACCAAAGAAAATGTGGGATGAAAGGAACCTCAAAGTTAGGAAATTCAACCAGAATTATGCAGATGTGCAACTTGGAAAGCAGTTACTAGGTGACATGACACTTAGCCGTGGAAGCATGGAACACTTACTCTTTTATATATCACTGTATGGTAAGTAATGTATTAACATCTTGTAGCACTGTTGCTGCACCACAGGTCCCCTGCGTGATGCTGAAATGCATAATAACCCCAAACAAAACCTGACAATTTAATTACATTCAGAGGTGGGAACTGAATCCAAACCCTGCATGATCTCAGTGTGCAAATATGTGGCCTCTATCATTGGTATCTTAGGAATGTAAACTCACTTGATGAAGAATATACCATGAGCGCTGTTACTACCTAGTATTACTGTAACCATTATTATGTTACTTCATCTCTTGCACGATTTTTACCATTATGGAATGGTGTGAGGTTTAGTGTTGCTTTCTCCTATCATGATGCCATTTAAATGCAGTCATATGGTCCAGCCTGTAAGTTTTTGTTACTCTCCAAGCACAATACAGCAAACTGATTAAAAAGAAATGGCTGATGCTGAAGTGCTGGCAAAGCACAAATATAAGGAAGGGATGTCTATGGGAAGAATGATGCATGTCAGAGTTGTAGTACTGTACTGTTTGTTTCTGTACATGAAAATGATAAAACTGAGTGCAAATATATTCAACAACGCGAACAGGCATACAATCAGAACCCACTTTAACTGCCTGCCACAAGTTGGCTTAAACCCTAGACTTAGGGATGATACATCCCATGATGAATAAGCTAACTACCAAGTCACCACAGCTCCACTACAGCTTTGACTACCATAAACACTAGAGTACCGATTATCATCCATCACCATCATCATCCACATCCTCAACCTGAGGGAGGGCAAACGCCACGGGGCACATATCCTCACTCACCCTCCAAACCCACCCACAAGGACTTTTCATGAAATCATACAGGCAGCAACTCTTCTGTCTCAAAGTATCTCTCAACATGAATGATCAACCTGCTCCAGCCCTGAGTTCCATGGCCTTCCCCTTGGTCTCCTCCAACCCGGGGTTAACTCTCTCAGAGATCACCTTTTGGGCAGGGTCAACCTAAGGAAAATGGACCATGTGGCCACGTAACTGAAGTTGGCGCTGACATATTATATGGGTAACAGGCCTCAATTGGGTCTCATGGAGTAGTTGCTCATTACGTATCTGGTCGTACCAGTGATGTTCCATGATCCTACTAAGGCATTTAGTGCCAAAGGAGTCAATTCGTCACTTCACGTTACTGCTTAGTGTCCACGTCTCACAGCCACTGAGTATGACAAGGGGCACCATTACCATGAAAATGCAAATGTTTGTCTTCCAACACAAATAACAAAAATCTCAACTACCTATGTCGAGACTGAAGTGATCAGAAGTCTCGTCGTCTGACCTATCACTATTATTTACCACGCTACCAAGATTAGTTAAACTTTCCAAGACTTCCACTTTCTCATCACATGCTTTGACAGACTAACCAGCTTCACCTAACAAGCCACCAAATGCTTGAATCTTGGTCCTGAGCCAAGAGACCTTTAATCCCAATGGCTTTGCATTCATGTGAAATTCCTTGAGGGCACTCAATAGTACCTCCAGTGACTCTGCTAGGATAACTGCATCATCACCAAAGTTAAGGTCAGTAAACCTGAAATTGCCAACTGATACTCCAAACTGACTTCAGCTAGCAGCCTGGCCAAGTACCCAATCCATGCAGGTGTTGAAAGGCATGAAAGCAAGGAAGCATCCCATTCTTACTCCAGTACTTACTGGGAAGAAGCCACATGTTCCTCCTCCACACTTGATAGCACTCTCAGTGTTTGAATACAGGCCAGCAATCATTCAGATTATCCCTGCAGGGATCACAGGTGTTCCCGTAGTACCTCCAGGTTTACCGAGTCAAACGTCTCCTTCAGATACACATGGGCTGCGAGCTGACCTTGTTGATACTCTAAGTGGTATTCCTCGAGAACTTGAAGAGCTAAAATGCAGTCAACTAGAGATCTCTTGGGTGTGAATCCAGATTGCTCTAGCCTCTAAAACTTTAGCTTTGATCAGTTCTGCTGGGATGCCACAAACACCAGTTGCCCTATCACTTTTAAACCCATCCACTGCCTTCTTGATTTCCTCTAGAGATGGCATGGTATCATCAATTGGTGGGAGGGGATTCAATAGCTTTACACCAGTTGACAGAAAATCTCCACTAGGTGGTCCAGCCATATACAGCTGCTCAAAGTACCCAGCCCAATGAACCCTGCACTCACTTGCCTCCGACATGAGCCATCCATCTGCTGTCTGAATACAGTTGACCAAAGAGGCAGGTCTGGAGTGGAGATTCTTCAGTGCTTGGTAAGCAGGATGAAGGTCATTTGCACGAAAACGGCCCTTCAGCTTCTCGCAATTCCCATGACATATCTCTTCCCTCCCCTGCAGAACTCGTGCCTGTTGAGACACAAGTCTGCTGCTCCCGATCGCCAGCCAGTCTGGCAGAATGACTCTCCTTAATTGTGGTCAGTGTCCAAGGAGAGATAAAACCCCTCCTTGATCTCGGGCACTCTCTAATGCACTCATCAGCTACTGCCAGGGTTGCATGCTTCAACGTAAAGCATCATTCAATGGAGTCCTTGACAGTACTGAGTACTTCAGACTGATCTGAGACTGCCACTGCATGCCCAGTACTCACAAGCACATTTCTCATCCCTGAGCTTCTCAAGCTGGAACTGTTTTTGGTAGCATTTTGAGTTTCTCTGTTTTGATATGTGGCGTTAGAGTGGCAGCAACAAATATGTGATCAGCTGCAATCTGCACTCCTGAAAACCCTGCAGTTCTGAAGGATTCTCCAGCAAGTACTAAGAAGGATGTGGTTAATCTCCTTTGCAGCCCCTCCGGTATTGGAATACCAAGTCCAGTGGTGAAGAACTGGCAGCTTGGAGCATGATTCAGCAATTTTCAATGTATGAGACTTTGTGAAATACAGAAGATGAGAACTACAGAAATTCTTTGTTCCAGAGTCATGGGGACATACACACTCCTCGAAGCCTTACCTCTCAATGCCAGTAACCACACTGAAGTCACCCAAGACCAAAAATGCATCCCATGAGGTGCACTGTTCTACAGTGGTATCAAACTTAGCAAAGAACAATTCTTTCTCTTCAAGATCACACATCTCAGTTGGAGTGCAAACAGCAATATGAGAGAGGAACCCCAGGGAGTGCTTCAACCTCACCAGTGTTGTATGTTCATCAACTGGGGCAACCCCTTTGTCAAAACAGACACGGCAAGCAGCAATTGCCACAGCAACACAACACATCTAAACTGGGCACCACAGTCACAGTCAGACCAGTGGTATGTATAATCATCATGCCCAAGCCACCCCACTTCAGACAGTACAGCTATGCCAATGCCCAACTGCCCAAACTCATGTGATAACATGGTAGCAGATCATCCTTTGAAAGGTTTAGAATGTTTTAAGCCCCAACTTGGAGCACCTTCTGAAGATTAAACCTACATGAAGTTCTATGGGTTCGTATGTCCTCTGTGCCACTGTGACACAAGTTAAAAACAGGATTATCAAAACAACAGATACTCAGTTACTGTAAACAGTAAAATCAGTTATGACTAACAATACTGAATCAGGTAACACAAACACTAGATCATCAGTTGTCACAAACACTACATAATCAGGTATCACCAGTAAAACACCTGTTAGTGAGGTACAGGCAAGGCCATTTAAATCTGAAAGCACTGAAATGTCGCCTTACACCCCAAGGATGTCCAGAGTATATTGATGACTATCAACCTACCAAGTTGCATGCCTTTACGACAAACTATCTGGTTTGTGGGCCTCTTTTGAAGATTTTCGACATGCTGCACTTGGTGCATGTCACGTGCCACATGCACCACCAGGATGTGATGAAACCTGTCAAAAACAAATCTTAAAGAATGGTGCTATCATATGATGCATACCATGCAGTGATCAAGCCCTATGGTTGCTGGGATATAAGCTTCTCAAAAGCGTTATGGTCAGGTCGGGCCAGGCTGGGCTGCTCATATGTGAGAAAAATGCCACTACTTGATGAGAGACTCATGAGGGCTTCTCACTTGTAATAATACCAGAGAAGAACAGTAAAACCTCGATATAACGCACTTTAATATACTGTACTGGAATTTGTTTTTATCAGACCCGAGGAGCCTACCAAGCTAAATTCTTATATACTGTACTGGGAAAAGTCCGATAAAGCCAGAAGCCCACCAAATTAAATTCTTATATACTGGGAAAAGTCTGATAAAGCCAGAAACTGTCCAGACTGCCTGACCTCAATCCAGCTTGGGCAGGGGGATGGTGGATAATGAGGATGTTTGGGTAGGTTGTCATGACCTTGATGATGGGTGTTGGATGGGCACTGGGTGGTTGTCATGACCTTGATGATGGGCATTGGATGGGCACTGGGTGGTTGTCGTGACCTTGATGATGGGCGTTGGATGGGCATTGGGTGGTTGTCATGACCTTGATGATGGGCGTTGGATGGACACTGGGTGGCTGCTGTGACCTTGATGATGGGCGCTGAATGAGCATTGGAGTGGGCTGGGATCTTGAGGATGTAGATTGCTGGATATGAGTTCGATAACAAGAAATCAAGCAACAGTGCTATTGAAAAAAGGAAGTTGGTGCGATTTGGACTAATGTCTAATATATCAGAAAAAGCCCGGGTTAGCAGGGAGAAGTCCAAATGTCACTTTTATTGGAATTTTGCTTTATACGGAATGGATTTGGTCCCAAATTAGTCTATTATAGTCGGGTTTTACTGTAACTATCACGAACAGTAAGGAATTGGTTATCACAGACAAACTAAACCAACTGATTGCTGTGATGACATCTCCATCTAACTGCTAGGATGACACCTCCATCACCATCTACTGCTGACATAACATCTCCACCATCTAATGCCAAAATGATGACAACTCCATCATCTATTACAAAGATAACACCTTCTCTACCACCTATTTGCTGAGACAACACTTCCTCTCATCTACGGTCAAGATGAAACAGCCACATACTATACACACAATCCTGAGTAATTATACTAAATATACCAGTATACAATCCCAAAGGATCATGTTAAAAATGGAATAATTATGATACACATACAGGCTGCTGAAGGGCCATGTTAAAAATAAACAAACCTGATGGACCATTTGAAATATAGTTCCAAAGGGTCATGCTAAAAACAAACAATCTCCAAGAATCATGTTAAAAATATACAATTAGGAAAGATGTGTATATATATACAGTAATCACTCCAATATCCGGATCAATAGAGCCATCGGTAGGTTCGGATATTGGTTTTGTCCGGATATTGGGCCCCAGCTTATGGACTTGTACTTACGGACCCTAACACAGAGAAACACCTATACAACTCCCTCCGGACATGCATAGCACCTATTTAACACCCAAATCACACCATTAAGGCACATAAATGACTGAAATAAATGCAATAGACACATAAAATGTGGGTTTAGAAGTATGTTCATACATTAATAAACATTCTGGTACTTATGGACTCTAACCGAACCTAACCTAACCGAACCTAACCGAACTCTGAAAAACCCATTCCTACTGCACATGCATGAGGTAAGTTTAGTATGGAAAGAAGTACAGTATGACACTTTCTGGTAAGTATAGTATGGGAAAAAATACAATATGAAACATTCTGGTAAATATAGTATGGAAAATAGTACAACATGAAACATTTTGGCTACTTACAGCAAGTCCCTGGCCACCTCGATGAATAACCGCCTCCTCTCGGACTCTGACAGTAAGAACGATTTCCTGAAGCACTTGCACTACACTCTTCCTGAAGTCTTGCACTGAACTTAGTCACTAACACACAGAAGTCCGTTCTTTTCACAGTGTTCACTTTAGTCCAAATAATGTTCCATTAAATTTAAGTGTTGCACATTAACTTTTCCCAAGTTTTTAAGTTTCCAAAGCCAAAACAAAGAAGGTTAGTTACGTTAAATTTCTTTTCTACTTAGTCTTTTCTCCCAACTTGAAAACCTTAACACAACACACCGTTTTTCACTGCACAACACTCAAAATTCCCGTGTGGTCTAGTGGAGAAGTTCTTGCTGTTTATTCACTGTCAGAGCCCGAGAGTATCACTGGCAGGCGTCCAAGGGGTGCATCGGTGGGTAGTGGTGATGGCGTACCGACTACAGAAGACTCTGAAGACAGCCGCAAACTCACGTCGAGCGGTGACTCCACTGTAGCTGATGTGCTGGGCTGTGGCTCGGAGCATGAGGGCCTGTCTTGGGGAGGCAACGGAGTGGAACCAGGGCTTGGCACAGCGGGGGTCACGGGCCTGAAAAAACTGTCAATCGTTGACTGACGCAAGGACCGACGATTCTGGCGATTGATGATGCGCTGCCGGAAAGCACGCACTTCCTCCACGAGTCCCAAGGGCCCCATCTCCCTGTCGCAGTCCGGGTGTTCCAGGTAGTCTAGGACGAACTCTAGATGTTCCCGGAGTGCGCTCAGCTTGGGGATGGCTGGAGTAGTGTCCTGCTGGGCGGAGTCTGCATCATCATCGCCTTCGTCGTCGGAATCTTCAAGTTCGGGACTGACACCAGCAACCGAAGACGCGATCTCGATATCAGACAACGTCTGATACCCAGGATCGCCCTCGTCGTCGTCCAACCACTCACGAACATCGTCCACATCAACATCGTCGCCGTGCGTACGTAGCCGTGCATGGAAGTCATCCACGTCAAACCCTAGGAAATCGTACTCCACATCTGTTCCGAGAAGCAGACGAGACCAACCATTTTCAAGAGTTTTCACAGGGACTTCCTTCCATGCACTAGCCCAGTTGTACAGCGCAGACTTGATGTTGTAGCGGCGAAGGTTTTCCAAAGTCCGCTTGCCTCGAGTGTCACGTCCTTCCCTGCGCTCGTCCTCGTCCTCGAGAACCACCATCACCTCGTCCAGGAACTTCCGACGGTACAGGCGCTTTGTTGCCACGATCACTCCTTGGTCCATTGGTTGAATGAGAGCAGTCGTATTAGGTGGCAGAAACATGCACCTAATACGGCCATTCTCAGCAACCAAGTCCTTGTCGCACGGGTGGGCAGGTGCATTGTCGAGGAGAAGGAGAGCCTTTACCTGGTCGCGAGGAATTCCCAGTGTCTTCGTCTGGTAATGTATGACCTCCTTGACGAAGTGATGGTGAAACCAGTCTTTGAAAATCACAGCTGTGAACCATGCTTTCAAAGAATGGTACCATACGACAGGAAGGACATCCATCACCCCACGAAGGCACCGAGGCTGCTTTGCACGGCCAACAATAACGGGCTTAAGCCGGTGCATGCCGTTAGCATTGGCACAACACAAAGCAGATATCCGTTCCTTAGAAAGCTTGCGGCCAGGTACACGCTTCTCCGTCTCATCGGCGAGAGTGTTCGTTGGCACCGAGCGATAGAATAGGCCAGTTTCGTCAGCGTTATAGACTTGACCGAGAGTGAGGCCCTCCCTGTCGATCAAGCCTTTCACCTTGTGCCGAAACTCGTCCACTCCATCCTCGTTAGCGTCCAATGCTTCGCCATGTGCTTTACGGTTAGTAAGGCCATGTCGCAACTTGAACGCGAAGAGCCAACCCTCGGATGCCTTGAAGTCTAGGGCGTCGTGAAGCCTTGCAAACTTCTCAGCAGCAGCCTTCAGCTCCGTTCCACGTACCATCACACCAGCTGCACGTTGCTGTCGATACCAAATCAACGTGGAGCGGTCGATCTCTGCATACTTGGGAGTAAACATAACCTTCCTCTCCACGTTGCGTTTGCTTCTCGACGAGAAGTCAGCCGTGTACTGCATGAGCTTGTCTCGGGAACGCTTGATATCAAACAAAGTCGACCGGGCCAGGTTGAACTCGCGGAGAATGCGAGAGGAAGACCAACCCGCATCAACCTTCTCCAATATCTCCCGTTTCTTCTCCAGAGTCAACACCACTCTCTTCCTTTTCTCAGGAGGCGGGGCCATCATCACACACACTAAGAGTAGGGCAGAGAGCAGCAGGAGGCCTTGCAGCAAGTACGGCACCACCACAAAAGCGAGCACGTGGGCAGCCATGACGAACAGCGCAGGTCCAGTCGCGGTGAGAGACAGGCGGGAAGTGGGGATGATGCAGCGGCGCTCTATCGGACGTCGGAGGAATGACGAACCAAAACAATGCTCTCACGCGGCGCGCGCGGCAAGTTCAAATTACGGACGGCAAAAAATCGGTTTTTTTTCCAATTTTTTTGGATTTTCGGACCATTTTGGGAATGTTTGATCCCAGGACGATAAGGTTCGGTTAGTGGGGATGTTCGGTTATTGGGCGTCCGGATATTAGAGTGATTACTGTATATATATATATATATATATATATATATATATATATGGAGCCTCTGTGGTGCAGTGGTAAAGTGTGCGTTTTTGTACACAGAAGAACTAGGGTTCGTGCCCCACCAGGGTAATAAACTTTGGGAGCATTCTTCAGGCCATGTGCTGCTTTGGCGGACACAAGGGGTGCTGTGGTTGAACCACTGTCGCATACCATAAAGTATGCTTGCACCCAGTTGGCTTGCATGGGCCGATTACACTTGGTTCACAGACTACACACACATCCAAAGCCACTCCAACACTACAATTACACTTACAAGCACTTCTCACCCTACATACAATCTCTACTAGACAGCCTAAGCCACTTGGTACTGACTGTATCATCCCCACTTCGGTCGGGATAGGCCGGTTCTGCAGTGGACACACAAATGGCTGATGAGATGAGATGAGATATATATATATATATATATATATATATATATATATATACATACATACATACACAGAAACACACATGAGGTGCTGCCCAAAAGTTCCATTAATTTGAATATTGTAGGAAAATCTGTTACCTTACATCCTAGTTCTTACTGTTGCCTTTGAAGTAGTCCCTTTGGGCATGTATACAGTGGTCCCAGCGTTTTTTCCATGAGTCTGTGCATCCCTGGAAGGTTTCAGGCATGATGGTCTTAAGCACCTCCTGCAATTCTGTCTGGATCTCCTCAATAGAGTCAAATCGATGCCCTTTCACTCATAATTTCAGCTTCGGAAATAGTAGAATGTCGCAGGGGACAAGGTCAGGTGAATAGGGTGTTTTGGGAATGACTACCATGTTAGCGGAAGCTAGGAACTGCTGGACAATAATTGATGAGTGGGCAGGTGGGTTTTCATGATGCAGGACAAAGTCTTTGTTCTTCCACTGTTCTGGATGTTCGTGGCGGATGTTCTCTCTCAGACACTGCAAAACTTCACAGTAAAACTTTCTGCTGACAGACTGACCGGGTGGGATGAATTCTTTGTGAACAATCCCTTGGATATCAAAGAAAATGATCAACATCGACTTGAGATTGCTGCGCCATTGGTCCGCCATTGCAAAACTGCCAAACCACCTACACACCACGTTACAATAGTATGCACAGCTCAACAAAAGTCCGCTCACAGACACGATCGGGGCCACACTGACGCACAAGGGGTGCTGCTGACTCCTCCTAGCAGCAAAAAGCAAAACTGCAAATGGTTGGCTCCCTTTGTCCAAATTACTGGAACTTATGGGTAGCACCTCACAGAGAGAGAGAGAGAGAGAGAGAGAGAGAGAGAGAGAGAGAGAGAAAATATATTGTGTATATATATATACAGTAATCACTCTAATATCCGGACGCCCAATAACCGAACATCCCCACTAACCGAACCTTATCGTCCTGGGATCAAACATTCCCAAAATGGTCCGAAAATCCAAAAAAATTGGAAAAAAAAACGATTTTTTGCCGTCCGTAATTTGAACTTGCCGCGCGCGCCGCGTGAGAGCATTGTTTTGGTTCGTCATTCCTCCGACGTCCGATAGAGCGCCGCTGCATCATCCCCACTTCCCGCCTGTCTCTCACCGCGACTGGACCTGCGCTGTTCGTCATGGCTGCCCACGTGCTCGCTTTTGTGGTGGTGCCGTACTTGCTGCAAGGCCTCCTGCTGCTCTCTGCCCTACTCTTAGTGTGTGTGATGATGGCCCCGCCTCCTGAGAAAAGGAAGAGAGTGGTGTTGACTCTGGAGAAGAAACGGGAGATATTGGAGAAGGTTGATGCGGGTTGGTCTTCCTCTCGCATTCTCCGCGAGTTCAACCTGGCCCGGTCGACTTTGTTTGATATCAAGCGTTCCCGAGACAAGCTCATGCAGTACACGGCTGACTTCTCGTCGAGAAGCAAACGCAACGTGGAGAGGAAGGTTATGTTTACTCCCAAGTATGCAGAGATCGACCGCTCCACGTTGATTTGGTATCGACAGCAACGTGCAGCTGGTGTGATGGTACGTGGAACGGAGCTGAAGGCTGCTGCTGAGAAGTTTGCAAGGCTTCACGACGCCCTAGACTTCAAGGCATCCGAGGGTTGGCTCTTCGCGTTCAAGTTGCGACATGGCCTTACTAACCGTAAAGCACATGGCGAAGCATTGGACGCTAACGAGGATGGAGTGGACGAGTTTCGGCACAAGGTGAAAGGCTTGATCGACAGGGAGGGCCTCACTCTCGGTCAAGTCTATAACGCTGACGAAACTGGCCTATTCTATCGCTCGGTGCCAACGAACACTCTCGCCGATGAGACGGAGAAGCGTGTACCTGGCCGCAAGCTTTCTAAGGAACGGATATCTGCTTTGTGTTGTGCCAATGCTAACGGCATGCACCGGCTTAAGCCCGTTATTGTTGGCCGTGCAAAGCAGCCTCGGTGCCTTCGTGGGGTGATGGATGTCCTTCCTGTCGTATGGTACCATTCTTTGAAAGCATGGTTCACAGCTGTGATTTTCAAAGACTGGTTTCACCATCACTTCGTCAAGGAGGTCATACATTACCAGACGAAGACACTGGGAATTCCTCGCGACCAGGTAAAGGCTCTCCTTCTCCTCGACAATGCACCTGCCCACCCGTGCGACAAGGACTTGGTTGCTGAGAATGGCCGTATTAGGTGCATGTTTCTGCCACCTAATACGACTGCTCTCATTCAACCAATGGACCAAGGAGTGATCGTGGCAACAAAGCGCCTGTACCGTCGGAAGTTCCTGGACGAGGTGATGGTGGTTCTCGAGGACGAGGACGAGCGCAGGGAAGGACGTGACACTCGAGGCAAGCGGACTTTGGAAAACCTTCGCCGCTACAACATCAAGTCTGCGCTGTACAACTGGGCTAGTGCATGGAAGGAAGTCCCTGTGAAAACTCTTGAAAATGGTTGGTCTCGTCTGCTTCTCGGAACAGATGTGGAGTACGATTTCCTAGGGTTTGACGTGGATGACTTCCATGCACGGCTACGTACGCACGGCGACGATGTTGATGTGGACGATGTTCGTGAGTGGTTGGACGACGACGAGGGCGATCCTGGGTATCAGACGTTGTCTGATATCGAGATCGCGTCTTCGGTTGCTGGTGTCAGTCCCGAACTTGAAGATTCCGACGACGAAGGCGATGATGATGCAGACTCCGCCCAGCAGGACACTACTCCAGCCATCCCCAAGCTGAGCGCACTCCGGGAACATCTAGAGTTCGTCCTAGACTACCTGGAACACCCGGACTGCGACAGGGAGATGGGGCCCTTGGGACTCGTGGAGGAAGTGCGTGCTTTCCGGCAGCGCATCATCAATCGCCAGAATCGTCGGTCCTTGCGTCAGTCAACGATTGACAGTTTTTCAGGCCCGTGACCCCCGCTGTGCCAAGCCCTGGTTCCACTCCGTTGCCTCCCCAAGACAGGCCCTCATGCTCCGAGCCACAGCCCAGCACATCAGCTACAGTGGAGTCACCGCTCGACGTGAGTTTGCGGCTGTCTTCAGAGTCTTCTGTAGTCGGTACGCCATCACCACTACCCACCGATGCACCCCTTGGACGCCTGCCAGTGATACTCTCGGGCTCTGACAGTGAATAAACAGCAAGAACTTCTCCACTAGACCACACGGGAATTTTGAGTGTTGTGCAGTGAAAAAAACGGTGTGTTGTGTTAAGGTTTTCAAGTTGGGAGAAAAGACTAAGTAGAAAAGAAATTTAACGTAACTAACCTTCTTTGTTTTGGCTTTGGAAACTTAAAAAAACTTGGGAAAAGTTAATGTGCAACACTTAAATTTAATGGAACATTATTTGGACTAAAGTGAACACTGTGAAAAGAACGGACTTCTGTGTGTTAGTGACTAAGTTCAGTGCAAGACTTCAGGAAGAGTGTAGTGCAAGTGCTTCAGGAAATCGTTCTTACTGTCAGAGTCCGAGAGGAGGCGGTTATTCATCGAGGTGGCCAGGGACTTGCTGTAAGTAGCCAAAATGTTTCATGTTGTACTATTTTCCATACTATATTTACCAGAATGTTTCATATTGTATTTTTTTCCCATACTATACTTACCAGAAAGTGTCATACTGTACTTCTTTCCATACTAAACTTACCTCATGCATGTGCAGTAGGAATGGGTTTTTCAGAGTTCGGTTAGGTTCGGTTAGGTTAGGTTCGGTTAGAGTCCATAAGTACCAGAATGTTTATTAATGTATGAACATACTTCTAAACCCACATTTTATGTGTCTATTGCATTTATTTCAGTCATTTATGTGCCTTATTGGTGTGATTTGGGTGTTAAATAGGTGCTATGCATGTCCGGAGGGAGTTGTATAGGTGTTTCTCTGTGTTAGGGTCCGTAAGTACAAGTCCATAAGCTGGGGCCCAATATCCGGACAAAACCAATATCCGAACCTACCGATGGCTCTATTGATCCGGATATTGGAGTGATTACTGTATATATATATATATATATATAACAGATAGATAGATATAGATAGATAGATAGATAGACAGATAGAGAGATATAATCTATATATAAAGATCATCTTACAAAATAAACATAAGAGGATCATACATATTGCATAAGGGAATCATTTATACATACACAGGCAAGGATCTTGGTACACATAAACAAAATTTTAAAAATTCTGATACAAAGAAGCCTTCTGCTTAACCCGTAACCTGCAACTTTGGGAACCCTCATGTGCTGGGAAGAAAAAAAAAAAAAAAAAAAAAAAAAAGTTTCAAATTTTTTGGTCATACTGTCTCATATGAGAACATGATAAAGCATGTGTGTGTCAAGTATAAATATTTAAATCAATATTTGCTATAACTTTGTCTGTTCATTTCCTGAAGTTAAGTATGAGGTCTGTTCAGAAATTATCCAACCTTAGGCTCTAAAGTAATAAATAGCTAACCTGTTGACCTTGGACACAAATGCCCCTCAAAGTAAGCCCCTTCTAACTTCACACACATAACCCAGCATTCTCCCCACTTGCTGAAACATTTTTCAAAGTCGGTTTTCAGTATCTCCTGCAGGTGCTTTGTTGTATTTATCACAATTTCTTCTCTCGTCTCAAATTAGGAACCTTTTGCAGAGTTTTGAGCTTGGAGAATAACCAAAAGTCACACAGAGTCATGTCTGGTGAGTATGGAGCATGCCAGACCTGTGGGATGTTGTGCTTGGTCAAAAATTCCTGAATCAGTTGAGAAGAAAGGGCAGGGGTGTTGTCATGGTGCAGCTTCTAACTTGCCGTTTTCCAAATGTCTGGTCTCTTCTGCCAAACTGCGTCATAAAGACAATGGATAACATTGAGGCAGTAATGTTTGCTAACAGTTTACCTTCTGGTGCGTATTCATGATGCACAAAACCATGGTAGTAAAAAAAAACTCAACATGCAAGTGCATTTCACTTTGCTGTAGACCTGTTGTGCTTTTTTTGGCCAAGGTAACCCTGCATGCTTCCACTAGGATAATTGTGCTTTGGTTTCTGGGTCATACCAGTACATCCATGTCTCATCTCCACTGATAACAGTTTTCAGTAAGTCTGGATTGCAATTTGCACACTCCAGCATGTCTTGAGCAACAATCACCTGAGAGAAGAGATCATGATGAATGTGACAAAGCAACTGCAGGAGATACCAAAAACAGACTTTTAAAAATGTTTCAGAGGGTGAAAGAAAGCTGGGCTACATGTGTTGAGTCAGAAGGGGCCTACTTTGAGGGGGATTAGTGTCCTAGCTTAGCAGGCTAGCTATTTAATTTTTTAGAGCCTAAGGTCGGACACTTTCTGAACAGACCTCGTACTTTTCAGTAAGTCAATCTATCTATATATCTATAGCCCAACGCCCTAATCCCGCAAAGGGTGGCCGCAGACAAAACGTCTCCAAGTCACTCTGTCGCCCACCATTTGACTACCCTCCCCCCAACTCACCCCCCCCCTCCCTCATATACCTCTCAACTCCATCCCCCCACCTCATCCTCGGTCTACCCCTCCCTCCACCTCACCTACATACATGCTCTTAGTCAGTCTTTCATTCTCCATTCTCTCCACATGTCCAAACCACCTCAGTGTATTTCTCCTAATCTTCTCAACCATATCCAGATCCACCCCACAACGTTCCTTCACTTCTTCATTCGTCAACCTGTCCCTCCATATCACTCCACATGCTCCTTTCAAGTAACTCAATTCCACTGCTCTCACTCTTGACTTGTTCTCCTCTTGCAAGGTCCATGCCTTGCTTCCATACGTCAGGGTAGGTTTCACAATACAATCATGCAGTGACTTCTTCACTTCCATACTCACCTCCCTATTTCTCATCACTGCTTTCAGTGAACCATCAACCTTCCTTCCCTCCTGTACCCTTTCAAGCGCTTCATCCCCCAAAGTTCCATCCTTACTCATCACACTACCCAAGTACTTGAATGCACTCACATTCTCCATATCCTCACCATCCAACCTCACTGTACATTCTGTGACTTCATTCCTCTCAACACCATAACTTTACTTTTGTTTACATTAACTTTCAGCTTCCTCCTCCTACACACTGTCCCAAATTCACTCACCAAACCTTGCAACTCCCATTCATCTTCACTCAACAA
The DNA here is from genome assembly GCF_032717465.1 of Coenobita brevimanus. NCBI lineage: Eukaryota > Metazoa > Arthropoda > Malacostraca > Decapoda > Coenobitidae > Coenobita > Coenobita brevimanus. The sequence continues at coordinate 28,747,473 of NC_137043.1, read as the reverse complement.
TACTGTATCATCAGCGAACAGCAACACTGGAATCTTCCAAATCTCACCCTCATTCATTAAAGCCACCCCCACATCCACTGCCCTACCTTGCACCTCCTTTACAACCCCATCCATGTATATATTAAACAGCCATGGAGACATCACACAACCCTGTTTCAGTCCCACATTGAGATCAAAGAACTCAACTCACCATCCAATCGCACCGTAGCCCTAGCTCCTTCCTTCGTACATACTCTTCACAGCACTCAACAATTTCCCCTCCACTCCATATATTCTTAATACCTTCCACATACCTTGCCTATCTATTCTGTCATAAGATTTCTCCAAGTCCATGAAGGCAGCATACACTTTCTTTCCTTTCTCTAGATACTTCTCCACTAAACATCTTAGAACAAATATCTGATCTACACACCCTTTTCCCTTCCTAAATCCCCCTTGTTCTTCTCCAACTAGCTCCTCTGTCATATGCCTAACCCTATCAATGAGTACTCTACCATATATTTTACCAGTCACACTAAGAAGGCAAATACCCCTATGGTTACCACATACTTCTCTCTCCCCCCATTTCCTTTGCATAAAGGAACAATTATACCTGATTTCCAGTCCTCTGGAACCCTTCCCTCTTCCCAGACCAATCTACACAACTTCCATATCCACTCCACAACAATCTCACCCCCATACCTCAGCATTTCACCACACACTCTATCAATTCCTGGGGCCTTTCCCAACTTGATCTTCTTCATTGCTTCCACTACTTCCGTCCTACTGATCTCTTCCTCCCTCCTCTCATCTCTTCTTCTCCCAGCCATTCCCCAACCACTTATACTCGCACTGCTCTCACTCTCTACATTCAACAAATCCTCAAAGTGCTCCTTCCATCTCCTCAATTTCTCTCTCTTCTCCACCAGCAATCTATTATTCCTATCTTTCACTCCCCTACTATCTCCCCTTTCACAATGCCTTACTTTCTTTATCTCCTTCCAAAACAATTTCTTACTCTCCCTCCATTTCACACTCATGATTCCTCCCAAATTCTTCATCCACTTTCTTCTTACTCTCCTTCACCAGTCTCTTTGCCTCCCTTCTCCTCCTGCTCACATACACACCTCTCTTCTCTCTCTCATCTTCTCCCCTACCTCTACTCGCTAACCATTCACTCTATGCCTTCTTCTTTTATTCCACAGCTCGTTTCACCTCATCATTCCACCATGCTGTCCACTGCACACCCTTGCATCTCATCACTCCACAAACCACCTCACACGCTGCGCCTATCTCTTCCGTGAATATCTTACATAAGACTTCCACCCCTTCCATCTGCTCTAGCTCATACCTTCCCAATCTTTCTTCCTCTATGCTCTTATACTCTGCCATTTTCTCACTATCTTGCAAATTCTCCACTCTTCTCACAGGAGCTGTTTCCTCCTGTCTTCCCCTTCGTCTCCTCAACCATTTTCTTTGCAGCTTTACCTTGGCCATCACTAAGTGATGGTCCGAGACTCCATTCCCCCACCCTCTCCACACTCGTGCATCCAACACTTGTCTTCTTATTCGCTCATCCACACATACATAGTCTATCATTGCCTTTCGTTTAACAAGTTCACCATCCATCCTCCTCATTACTCTCCATGTATACTGGTGGATCGTCTTATGCCAAAAGTAGGTGTTGGCTATTGCCAACCCCTTACCAGCACAGATATCCACCAAAGCACTACCATTCCCATCTACTTCAGCTGGCACACCCCACTGACCAACCACTCCATTCACTCGTACATTCCCAACTTTGCCATTCATGTCTCCAATCAAAAGTACTCTTTCGCTCCTCTCAAATTTATCCATATATGCTTCTACTCTCGCCCAAAACTCATCTTTCACTCTTGCCACTCGGTCCTCTGTCGGAGCATACACACATACAATCGCCCACGCTTGTATACCTACTTTCATCCTCACCCATACAATCCTTGCACCCACTGTTCCATACTCTCTTATATTCTCCCTCCACTTCTTGCTTATCATCAGACATACTCCCTCTCTTCCCCTCTCATTCTCATTAACTCCCGCACATATACCTAAACCACATTCCCATTCTCTCACCCTTTCACCTCACCATTTAGTTTCAGTCAATCCACATATATCCACTTTTGCATCCTCAAGCACCTGAACAATCTCTCTCTCTCTTTCACTTCATCATTCACTCCTCTGACATTCCATGTTCCCACCCTCAGAATGTCCTTTGTCCGTTCCTTAGTCGTCAATATATGGTCCGTCCTGGTCCGAGGCACTTTATTCGCTTGTTTAGTTAGTTCTTTTTACGGGGTGGGGCACTAACCCACCAAAGTTACATTTTTTGTAGACGTAAACCATTTATACGGGATGGAAGACGGCAAGCTGAAGAAAGGGAATGCAAACCTTCAAATACTGGACACCGAATAAAAAAATGCAGGGAATCCTAATTTAACTGGTCTCCAAGGTTTCTACTGAGGTATGTCACAGGTTATGCCACGTTCTTTACTGAGGTATGATCCAGTTTACAAGTTGAAAATCTAACTACCCTTGCAAGAAAAGTAAAGATCAACACTTACAACCCATTCACACGGGATGCTCCAGCGCTGATGTGATGTGACGAGAGTACAGGCAGTCCTCATTATAAGGGTGGGATGTGTTACAATATATCACAGCTTTATCCATAAATACAGTATAATTTGAACTATAAATTATCAGAAAATGGCAAATCAGCTTCAGACATAGCACTGCAACTTTGACAGGCAATTCTTCTACAATTTACTGTGAAAAAATGAAGGTCATGGAAAGACCCAACTTATAATGAGGCCTTACTGTACTATACTGTACCTTATACTGCAAAGAAGTGTCAAGATGCAAAGAGTGACCTGTCCCTGCAAAATAATTACAAACACTTTTAGGTGCTATGTGGTGTGGCATGCTGGGGAAAGCATCACATATGAAGATGGGTGTTGTAGGTTAGTCAGTATGGTTTAAGTCAAAGACAGGGAATAAGAAAAAGGTGGAATGAAGTGGCTGGGAGTGTGGTGGTGCAGGGTGGGATGTGTACAATTTTTGAGGGCAAGTATTGTATAATGGTGGAATGTTGGCAGTACGAAGGCTAAAGTCACAGATATCTCTTGTATTTTCTAGGTGCGGGCTCTGCCAGAAAAAAGTGGGGCTGGCTAGAAGAAGGTGGGACATGCTCAGATAGTGGTTGGGAAAGGCAAGAGCAATACACCCTATGAATATGATTGGCATCACATGATATGGAAAACAATTTGGTAATTACTGCCAAAGAGTTGTGACTGATTTGAAAAATAGGGAAACTGGTGGCATCTTTTTAATGATAATTATATAAAAATTAATAAACAAATATAATGTACACAGCTGACATATGAGCACTGAAGTCATGGTAACTCTACTGTACAGTGCAACATTTGTTTCCCTATCATCATTTCACAAATAAATGTTCAAGATTTATTTTATAGTTACTTTTCCATGTTTTTATGACCAAAATAATGTATAATACTTAAAAAGACTTACCTTGTATGTTTTGCACTACTGTAAGATACTGCAGGTGCATGTGTTATGTCCATGGGGTGTTTTAAGGAAAGAGAAGTGTTTCATGTGGAATATGTTAGTGTGGCCCTGGATGTGAGTGGTGAGTACTGCATATACTGTACCGCAATGATATAACCAATGTGTGTGTGTGTGTGTGTGTGTGTTTTTACCTAGTTGTGATATACAGGATATGAGCTACGCTCGTGGAGTCCCGTCCCTCTCTCTTAATACGTCAAATTTTGCTTTGAACTCATTTAAGTTTTTAGACTGGATGATCTCTTTGTCCAGACTATTCCACAAGTCAATGCATCTATAAGGAAAACTATATTTCTTGATATCCTTCAAGCAACTTGGCTCTTTTAGTTTCATTCTGCATCCTCTTGTTACTCTCCTATCCCATACAAACAGATATTCTCTGTCAATTTTTTCTACTCCCATCTGGGCCCTGAACACTGCAATCATGTCGCCCACAGCCTTGCCTTTCCCCCCTCCCGTCCCTCCTCTATACTCTCCCATGCTCCCTGCCTTGCTAGTCAGGCCTTACAGCTACCCCCCCCCCTCACTCCCTCCCCTCCTTTGCACTGAAAGTACTGACCTGTGACTTTTTTATGTTTTTGGCATACCAAAATTCCACGAAATCAACGAGAAAGCTCATGAAATTCTGCATCTAGATATATGATTAACTCTTGCAAGGTGCTGGCAAAATTTTGCACTAGGATGGTAGGAAGTTACATATAGGTAAGTTTTAATCCTGAACACCATTTATTCTCACAGCAGTTTTGTTATTTTACTCATCAGTTTTCTGTGTTTTTATTAGCTTACAGATGGTACACCATTTATACCAATGTAAACAATTTCCGGTGGCATATTTAGCTGATTTTTTTTTTTTTTTTTTTTGGGGGGGGGGGTGCCAGGAGCAGCTATCACTCAAATATAACTGATTTTCCAACCATCTTCAGATTTTTTGTGGATTTTTGTCGTCTATGCATTGTTTCCTTGGTGTTTAGCATTAATACAGATATTCCTATGTGCATTTTGATGTCCCAGTATGGCAGAATGACCAGAAAACTCTGCCAGAATTTGGAGGGATACTGTACATATTGGTAGTTATTTTATTTATTTATTTTTTTCACGGTTGAATGTTTTTTGGTTTTTAATGTTATTTTTTTCTCATGGTTTTCTTGGTGTTTTGCATTACTTTGAATATTCCTATGTGAGTTTTGATGTCTAAATATGGCAGATTGACCTGAAAACAGTGTCAAAATTAGGAGGGGTACTGTACATACAGCAGTGTATGGGTAAGGTATTTTTGGGTTTTCAACTTTTTTTTTTTTTGCATAGTTTTCTTGCTGTTTAAAATTGTTTTGGATATTCCTGTGTGTGTTTTGATCTCTAAATACGGCAGAAAGACAAGAAAACACTGCCAAAATTAGGAGCAGTACTGTACATACAGTAGTGTATAGGCAGGATGTTTTTTGGTTTTCAGTTCTTATTTTGCATGTTTTCTTGATTTAAAATTACTGTATTTTGGATATTCATATGTGCGTTCTGATGTCTAAATATGGCAGAATGACTGGAAAACACTGCCAGAGTAAGCAGAGGTACTGTACAAATTGGTTAGGTATAGGTTGGGAACTGGGTTGGAGCCAGGACTGATCTTTGTGGCATGCTGGCATTAACTGAGAGGAAATTGGAATATACATTATCTACAAGACAGGGCAGTGGATGTTGAAGCAACCCTAATGAGAGAAGGCAGTGTGTGGAAACTCCCTGTACTGTTGTTTGCAGATGGTACTGTGTTGTTAAGTGAAGACAAAGGGGAGCTGCAAAGTTTGGTGAATGAGTTTGGGAGTGTGTGTAAGAAACGGAATCTAAACATGAATGTAGGGAAGAGTAAAGTTATGGTCTTTGGGAGAAATGAAGTCATTGAATGTACAGTGAGGTTGGATGAGGAGGAAATGGAAAATGTGAGTGCATTTAGATGCTTGGGTAGTGTGATGAGTACAGATGCAAGTTTAGAGGGTGAAATGCTTGATAGGGTACAACAAGGCAGAAAGGATGCTTGTTCTTTGAAAGCAGTGATAAAAAACAGGAAGTGAGCATGGAAGTGAAAAAGTTACTGCATGACTACTGTGATGCCAACTCTAAACATATGGAGGTGAAGCTTGGACCTTGTTGAAGGGTCACAAGTCAAGAGTGAGAGCAGTGGAAATGAACTACCTGAAAGGAGCATGTGGAGTCACATGAAGAGACAGACTGACAAATAAGAAAGTGAAGGAGCGTTGTGATGTGGATGTGGACGTGATAGGAAATGTTAGGAGAAACACACTCTGGTGGTTTGGGCATATGGAGAGGGTGGTGAGCGAGAAACTGATGAGGAGAGTGTATGTGAGTGAGGTGGAGAGGTGGAGAGGGAGGGGGAGGCCAAGGATGTGATGGAGGGATGGAGTGGAGATAGATATGAGAGAGGGGGATGTAGGCTGGGAGCAGGGCAGTGAAATGATGGGAGACAGAGCGACATGGAGGCAACTGTCTGCGGCCACCCCTTACAGAATTAAGGCATCTGAGAATTGATAGATAAAGACATTATCTACCTTTACTCTTATCTTTCTGTAGTTGATATGAGGAAATAAATTAGACAAAGGATGATAGGCCATAGCAAAAAATTGAGTTCCCCCGAGCTAAGCCCTGTATTGGACTATATAGCCCCGCTAGGGTTACAGGAGCGAGCTACCACTCCCAGCACGGCAGCCTGGGCGAGGCTCGAACTTGCAATCCCCCGATTACGAGTCCAGCGCGCTACCACTGTGCTACCGCGCCCTAGGCCATAGCAAGGGAGCTTGGATAACAGGGAATGGTGCCACACTCTGTCTAAAGCTTTAAAAATATCAAGGGCTACTGCATGGGTTTCTCCATGTTGGTCTAGTTGTATGAGTACAGACTGAGTATATCAACAGTAGATTTTTCATGGTAAAAACCATAATTAAAGAAATATAAGCATTCAGGGACCAAATGCTAATCGCCCGCCAAAATATACTGTTGACATGCAAGATTTTCTAGTTAGGTAGTCTGGAAGTTTCTCACTGATTCTGATGTTAACCATAACTTTGGTACGAGTAAAAGTTGCCAGTTTGCATGCTCTTTGTGGGCGTAGTTGTTTCCCAAGTTATGCATTAATTTTTGTGCTCTTTTTCTTTATAATGTTTTAATTATGTGATTGTTTGTTAAATTATGTAATTGAAGCCACCCCAAACGGGATTGAGGCGTCTGGCAATAGATAGATAGATAGATAGAATTAAAGTTTGTATGCTAAATAATTTACAGTGTTATATAATGTAGGCAAACTCTGGCATGTTTTAGGCCTCCAAGTTAGTAGCTGTTGTAACAACCGTGCTCCCTCAGGAATACACCAGAACAGTGGAGAAATATAGATCATTCTAGAACAATGCAAGCTTATATAAGGACGGGGAAGAAACTAGAGAAGTTCAGTCAGTTTTCAGTTCAGTTTGAGTGTAGTTCAGTGCCTGTTCAGTGCAGTATATTTTTGATAAATAATGAGGTGTTGCTGGCAAACAGTGAAGTGTTATTGAAGTTTGTATATCATCAGTACTTGTGAATATAGAGAAATGTTGCTGTCAATCTTTAAGTGTAATGGCAGTTGGTTAAATTTGTATATCTTTGGTAACTGTGAAAATAGTCTATCTATCTATCTTGTGAAAATAGTGAAGTTGGAAATTTGTATATCTTTGGTAATTGTGAAAATAATGAAGCTGGAAAGCATTAAGTGTATTTATTTGGAAAATTAAGACAGTGAACTAAAGAAGCCAGTGTTTATTTACAATGCCTGAGCTGATCTTGTGTGTTGCACACTGGAAGGCTGACCATAGGAAGAACAACTTACTGGGCAACATCCTTCCTATACTGAACTACTGCTGTTGGAGCCTGTTGCAGTGTGGGAAGGGGATGTAACACTGGGCAGGAAGAGGTGTCCCTGGCTGCAATTACGAAGCTATTACAAGCTTCAAAGAAAGAACTCAAAGAACAATTATAGACACGGAATGAAGGACAGAAAGAATTCAAAGAACAATTACCGACACAGAATGATGGACAGAAAGAACTCAAGGGACAATTACAGGCACAAAATGAAGAAATAAACGAAAAATTGCAACCACAAAGTGAACAACTAGAGGCACAACATGAACAAAAAGAACAATATGAACAACTTCAAGAGGCATTATAGAAGCAACAGAGGGAATTACAATTGAGGATGCAAGGACAGCTAGATGCTTTCATGGTGGAAATGAAGGAAGAACAGCAACAGCTTAATGAGGAAGCAGATGCCAAGCTAAAGCAACAGAAGTATGAGGTAAGCAATAATGTGATGGATTGCAGACAGCATGTAGATGACCAGTAGAAGCATGTAGATGACCAGTTGAAGCATGTAGATGACCAGTAGAAGCATGTAGATGACCAGTGGAAGCATGTAGATACCAGTTCAAGCATGTAGAAGGCCATCTGAAGATAATTTGTGAGAGAATTAAGGCTGTAGAGAAACATTGCACTGCTGAGCCTCAGGTTAGTGTACAGGGAACTTAAGAAAAGAATGGACAGTGTATGGTGAATCTTGACGGATCCCAAGCATCTAATGGAAGCATTACAGGGTTGAATAATCAGAATGTAGGAAATTTAAATCCTCGACTTAATTATGCCCCAGTTTTTAGGCCCCAAACCGGTGAAGTCCATGGATATAATGGGTGTCCAATTAAATGGGAACCTCAGGAACTTGATGGTAGAGTATTTTGGAGCACTTACCATGCACAATTTGAGTTACTTGCTGATCAGAATGGTTGGGATGATGGGCAGAGGGCAGTGCAGCTTGCTACTGGCCTTAAGGGTGCCGCAACGGAAATTCTGGGCCAGATGTCAGCAATGGAGAGGAACAGTTACCAGTCCCTAGTAGAAGTGCTGCAGCACAGATATGGGACCATGTACTAAACTGAGATTTACAGAGCAAGACTCTGGAGCTGTGTACAGACTTGAGGCGAATCACTGCAGCAGCTTGATCATGAATTGGAGGGTATGGCATACAAGGCGTATCCTGGAGCAACACCTAACCTGTTGGCTATTCTTCTGAGGGATCAGTTCATCGATGCTCTTAATAGTGAAGAGTGGAAAGTGCATGTGAAGCTGGCACAACCCAGAAGCATGCAATAAGCACTAGCCAGGGCTCTAGAATTTGAGTCCTACATCAGGTCCAGGACATCCACTTTTCAGGCAGGTCATGGTGCAGGATTCAAGACAAGAGAGGCACAAGTACATGAAGTGGAAAATTTTGAAGGTGTTGCTGCTGTGAAAAGCCGCGACACAGGAAAGAGGACTGTTACAAATGGAAGAGGGAACAGGAGATCAGAGGATGTTGCTGGTACTGAAAGAGGCCAGGACATCGCAAAGTGGATTGCAACAAGCAGAAGAGAGAACAGGAGAAGACCAGAGGAGGTTGCTGGTTCTGCAGGAAGCTGGGACACAAAAGGAGAATCGTTTTAAATGGAAGGAGGAGCAAGAATGGAACAGTGCAAAGAAATCCTCGATTGCAACAAGCGGGTGTTGGACATGTGGTGAAGTGGGGCACTTCAGCTATGAGTGTCCAAATGAGAAGGACAAGGGTAAATTAGTGAAGGCTGGTAACGAGAGGCAACAACCAGCCAGTATTTCCCCCAAAAAAAACACCAGTGGGGAAATGCAGGAGAACCTTGATGAATAGTGTGTGGAAGGCCGAAGAACAGACAGCAAGAAATGTAGCAGGAATGGGAATCTTAGCAAGAAATGCCACCGTACTGTAGTGACAGGGCCAGTGTCAGATGAAGATGACCTGAAGAAGATGCAGATGGAGGATGCAGATTTACAACTAGTGCTGGAGTGGCTGCAGCAGAGTACAGTGCAACCATCCTGGGAAGAGGTTTCCAGGTTTAGCCCTGTGACTGAGAGCTACTGGAGTAAATGGGACCTTTGTTTGAACAAAGGACTACTGGAGTGTCAGTGGAAGACACCTGATGGCCTCAGCAAGTACCAGCAACTGGTGGATCTGAAGAAAAAAATGAGATCTGGGACCTTGGATGAGTCTCAACCAGATCACTAGTGGACACCTGAGAGGGAAGAAAACTCTAAGCTGGCTGCAACAGAGGATCTACTGGATTGGCAGGCACCAGGGTGTTGAAGAGTGGTATCAGGCCTGTGATGTATGCTGTGCCAAAAAGGGGCCCAAGAAACGTGGTTGTGCCCCTCTTCAGCTGTACCAAGTGGGTGCACTGATGGAAAGAATCTTTGTTTGTATTAGTAGTGGGACCAAGAATGTTAAGCATGAAATCAGCTTGAGATGTAACTCCTAGTTAAACACTAGGATATGTAAAAAGTACATAATATGACTATGAACATGCCGCAGCAAGAAATTAATACAGTACATTATAATGTTCACAATATAACAAAAACGTTAACAATGGCCATCCCAGGCCGCATGCATTGGGTGTTTGCATGTGTCCGTGTCTGTGCCTGCGTGTTAGGGTGTGTTATGTTCTTACCTAATTGTAAGAACATAACACACAGGCCTGCGTGTTAGGGTGTGTTACGTTCTTACATAATTGTAAGAACATAACACACAGGCCTGCGTGTTAGGGTGTGTTATGTTCTTACCTAATTGTAAGAACATAACACACAGGCACAGACACAGATGCATGCAAACACCCAACGCATGCGGCCTGGGATGGCCACTGTTAACATTTTTGTTTTATTGTGTGTGTGTGTGTGTGTGTGTTTGCAAAGCAGATCACCCAACACAGGAGGCCTGAGGTGGCCGTTGTTAACGTTTTTGTTTTACTGTCAACGTCATAATGCATTAATTTCTTGTTGTAACATGTTGATAATTATATTCTTTTAACATATCCTAATGTTCTTTGTTTGTATTAGTAGTGGGACCAAGAGTGTTAAGCATGAAATCAGCTTGAGATGTAACTGCTAGTTAAGAATGACGGGTGGGGTGGGGGGTTGGGTAAGGGTATGGGGGATGGTCGAGAGCTGGGGTAGTGGCGGGTTGAGCTCGTTTTGTCCCCCCCTCCCCTCTTCCCTGGGTATTCTGGGGTAGGAAGGGGGCACCCCTGAGCAGATATTTGTGAGCGTGAGTGTCTGTACTGTATCAAATACTGAACAATGTACTTTGTGAAATAAAGTCCCAAGTTTTGTACTATTTCATTTGTTTGACCTCCCAGAAAATTTCTAAGAGTAACATTCGATTATCCTGAAAATTCCATATCCGGAATGGAAGAATCCCCATGCATTCCGGTTAATCCTTTAAACGCGGATCGTCGCGTTTGCGACGCTCGGTGAAAAGGACATAACGGCGGAGCGTTGTGTTTGTGATTCTAGTAAATTTTGAATAACCGCAGGCAAGCAGGCTCCAGCTGGTATTGTCTATCAGTACCACCACCCTTTAGCTACAATTAGCAAACTTTACCTTTGTACTACTGACCTCCGTTGTTGCCAAGTATCGCGTTTTTCCCCCCTCCCCCCCCACCACAGCCCGGCCAGCCTGGCTGTGATACATGGCAGCGCTCTGACTGCTCAGAACTATAAATCTGCACTCTCCTCTAACAAGCAGTTTATGCTAATAGGAAACGCTTGTTTCCCCAGTTGTAACACTAGCTTTTTTTCGCACGGTTTGCCCCTGTTTAGCGTCAGTTTACCGCAGGCTTTCAAAGTGACATTATGGAGAGTTCTAGCTCTTCCGAGTCAGTGCAAGCGGCCGACAGGAACGAGAATAAAGTGACGGGCGTAAGGCAGAATAAAAAGCGTGCCACGGTGATCTTTTGGGAAGTAATATGATTGAAAATAATGTAGTATACATGTTTTTAGCTGTGCAAATGGAAATGTTTATTGAGTGACAGGAAGACCGCCGCCGCGCTGCATGTCGGCCGTACGCTCCCTTGATTTTAGCCTTATTTTCAGTGCTTACTGTACAAATACCGATTCCAAAGTACCTTTATGTTGTAGTATAAAGTTTACTGTGACAGAATGAGGCTGTGGTAGAGGGGAAACCGGGTTGCTGGAGGTGTGAAAGTGAAGATTTGGTTACCCAACTTTGCAAGTCTCCAGAAGTCCTTGCGTAGTCCACGAAAGCTCAACACCTGTCTCTGGAGAAAGCTGAATGTAAGTAGTATCTGCCAAACCAAGTATAATGTTCTAGGGTTAACCTCTGATTTTTGGCTAATATTTTCCTACAGGTACTCAGACCGCAATACAACCCCGCCACTCAGGGAAGGTCGACTGTTCACGGCCGCGTTTAAAGGGTTAAACGAGCTTTCACTGTACTGCTGTTGGAGCCTGTGGCAGTGTGGGCCAGGGATGTAACAATATTGCTGGATGAGGTACAAGTTACCTACAAACCAAATCTGAAGGGGGAAAACTCTATGGAATTCAGTAACTGTATTTCACATAAATCCATATTAAAAAATATATGGTGACTGGCATTCGGTTGTCTTTATTCAAATCCTCACAAAAAGTAATAAGCATCTGCACATCCACACAGTTGCTGTTTCTCGGAGGTTTGGTGAAAATACGTCCACAACTGAAATACCCGACGCCACCAGATCGTCCACCCTGCCACCCCCCACCCTACCACCGAGCCGCCACCTCACCACCACCCCAGGAGGATACCAAGGAGGGCCGGATCACCGAGAGGTCAACCCGTGGCAAGAAGGGCACCGGTGCTCCCCTGTCCTAAGTCCCTCTGTCACTCAACTGGCCCAACAGAAGCTACGCTGGCAAAAGACATGACCTTGCGGGTGAGGCAGCCTTCACCAAGTTCGGGGTGGGACTGAGCCAGATTCAGTCCCTGACAACACCGCGGTAACGGCCACTGTACGTGCCAGGGAGGGAGCAGCCACTGTACGCCCCTCAGTTGTTTCCACCTGTAGCGCCGCCGCAACGGCCACTGTACGTGTGGGGGAAGGAGCAGCCACTGTACGCCCTTCAGCTACAGCCACATCTGGAGATGGCCTCGGAGTGTTAGCTATTGAGCGCACTCTGACTGGCAAAGGAAGGAGGAGTGGAACCGTGATAACGACCACTGTACATGTCGGGGAAGGAACGGCCACTGTACGGCCCTCATCCACTACCTCCTCCTCCTACGGGAGTAACACCGCGGTAACAGCCACTATACGTGCCGGGGAGGGAGCGGCCACTGTATGCCCCTCATCCACTACCTCCTCCTCCTACGGGAGTAACACCGCGGTAACAGCCACTGTACATGCCGGGGAAGGAGCGGCCACTGTATGCCCTTCAGTTATTCCCCATGGGGCAGGCAGACCCGCGATAACGGCCACTGTACGTGCCAGGGAGGGAGCGGCCACTGTACGCCCCTCATCTGCCTCTTCCTCCTTCGGGAGCAGCACTGCCACAACCACCACTGTACGTGTGGGGGAAGGAGTGGCCACTGTGCGCCCTTCAGCTGTGGACCTTAGGAATTGCGGAACTGCCACAACGGCCACTGTACATGTGGGGGAAGAAGCGGCCACTGTACGCCCTTCATCCGTGACTCCTGAGGTCCCCTCGGAGAAGGAGGTCCCTTGCACGGCCGGCCTTTCACCTCTCGGCTGTGTGGGACGCCCCTTACTTACTCCCTCCAGGTGTGGTTCCCCGGAGGTGCTGCCGCAGTGGTGGTGCGGCCCTGTGTCGGTCCTGCCCGAGTGGTGGCGCAGCCCTGTGTCGGTCCTGCCGCCTACCCCTGGTCGGTCCCGGTCCCTGATGGACACCAGACAGAAGAGGTGCCGCAGTCTGCCCCTGATGGCACCCCTCCCTACAGGCGACCGCAGCACCCGGGCTTCCCGACTGGACCGGCAGATCCCAAAGCCAGGCCGTTTGGGCTCCACTCCCTCACGGCTCTCTGCCCGGGGTAAGAGGCGACAGGCCCACCTCCTGCAGCTGTTCGGCCCCAGCCCCGAGGGCCTCCCTGCACCCCACCAACGAGGCTCCAGTAAGAGGGCCTCTCAGGTCGAGGCCCCCAGACGGGAGAGCCTCCCTGCACCCCCCTGATGAAGAAGGCCCGGGCAGTGACACCCCTGCAGGTAGTGCACTGTCTCCTGCAGGAGGGCTCCCCAGTAGAGCCCCCTCCCACGCCCAGGCGCCTCCTCTGTTAAGCCCAGGAAACAAGGGCAAGTAGTGTCTTTAACGCATCTCGTGTGTCTTGAAAAACCACAGAGACGGGAGTGAACAGTGACAGTAAAAGAGTGAGGCCAGAATAATATAAGTGACACACAGTAAAACAAATACCCGGGCAGAACAGAAAAGACTAGTAAACACGGGTACAGAGACATACGGAAACAGTAAGAGCGCGAGGAAAAACCAAAAACCTGTGAACAGTGTCTCCGCGACTAAGTAACTATCCCGAGTGTCGCGACTCGCACTCTGACAAGTTACAGTAACATTCACTCACTCGACTCCTTGCCCTCTCTATTCCTAGTGCATCTGGTTTAGACTATTAAATGCTAGTTCTGCCTATGGACATGATACGGGTATAAAGAAATTACAACTCACCATCGATGTATAATCGCAGAACTCCACCTCTGCCTGTGCTGTGTGATACATTATATTGAGAAGCTAACTCTGTAAACCTGTCCCCATCATATCCTGTAACTCTTTGTTTTTATATTGTAACAGTGTATTGAATTAAGACAATAGATGTGTTAAGGTGTACTGCCTAGTTTTTATGCCCTGTTCCTTTGTGAGTGCTTTATTTCCGGTCCGGAAAGAGGACCCCGATCAGTCGCGGGCGTTTTTAGGACGAGAAGTCGGACTAAAAACATCCCGCATAACATCAACACTTCGAGATATTTTGGCAATATACTGCACATAAAAACACACACTGACAAAAACTATATCGCCTAGCCTTGCTAAAAGCGGGCGATACCTAAGTTCACCACCACAGGACACAGTTCAACTGCTTCACTACGAAGGGTGATCAGAAAGTAATGACAGTTCGTGCTATAACATGAAAACCTTGAATGATGGGAGGTAGGGGAGCAAGGAGAGTGCAGAGTTGCCTGTCCTTACGAATTTGAACTTGTCGCCGTATGCCTGACTTTTCTTGTTTTATTGTTGTGAGTGAATGCTTCACTCTTGTTTTTGCTCTCTGGCCAGAAACAAGGATTACTCGAATGAAGGCTGCAGGTTCTACATTTTTACGAGGTGGAAACTGGGAAAGAAAGCAACAGAGATTCGAGGGGAAATATTACAAGTTTATCCAGACACTACTCCTTCCCTGGAAACTGTTTCCCGCTGGATTCGTGCTTTCACAGCAGGGAAAACTGAACTGAAAGATGAACAACGCTCTGGACGCCCCCGGACATCCGTGACCGAAGCAACAACTGTCCGTGCACGGTCCATCATTGACGAGGATCCAACTGTAACTCTTAGGTTCTTAGCCTTGGAGCTTGATATCAGTTATGGGAGTGCATATGACATCGTGCATGAACAATTACACCTGAGGAAGAAGTGTTGTCGATTTTTTTTTTTTTTTCCCGGCCTATCAACCATTGGGGCCGAAGCCCCTGGTTATTAAGGCCGTGTATAGATATATATATATGTATATACATTTAAACATAAATACATATATACACAAACATATATATATACATACATACACACACACACACACACACACTTCCATGCATACATACAGACACACTTTCATGCAAACGTACATATATATATATAATAATTTTAATCTTATTTATTTTTATTTTTTTTGTATTTCTTTTTTAATTTTTTCTTGGTTTTTTATTTTTTATACCTTATATTATAAAGGAAAACTAATCTAAAGACCCTAAAACTAATCACCTAACAGACAAATCGCTAACCTATACTAAATCTTACAGAGACAAATAGCTAGACCTACACTAATGGTAAAAATACCTCGACTAACAGAACACCATCGACTACAGATATGTAATGCCTTTCTACATTACATACCTCCACTCATCACCTGGTGACTGTCAGTCGAGGCACAACCTAATATAGGGGACATCAATATATGAAAGGGAACCAGACGAGTCAGGAACATTTCCATATACGTCAGCTGTCGTCCCTAATTAGAATAACTTAAGCAAGATAATATAATGTATTTACATAATTTGTACAAAAAGTGAAGAACCTCGCCCAGCAGACCACCATCGACTGCAAGTGCCCAATACCTTCCTATATTGCACACTTGCACTCATCATCTGGTGACTGTCAGGCGAGGAACTTGGCTTAATGTAGGGGACATCTATATTAGAAATAGATCGGTGGGAGGAGGAACTATTTAAAATATGTCAACTGTCAACCCTAATTAATATTACAATATATACATATTTACTCTTCATAAAAACCATAACCACGTAGTAAAAAAGTCACATCACTCTGATCAGTCCAGTCTCTCTCAAGAAAGCCATCAATTTATCAGTCATAACAATGTCCCCATCACCCAGGATGGTGGAAAGGGTGAAGGGGACGTCTACTGCGCCGCAGTAATTTATAAGTGAAGCGCGTTCACGAATAAATCGCCGACAGCGCAGGATGATATGACTAATAGATAACACCGCATTACAGATGTCACAGTGCGGTGGGAAGCGCCTTTCCATATATGGTTTTATGTGGGTTACAATGGTGGCATTAAGCCGTAACCGTGCCAACACTTTTTCTTCTAGGCGACTGGGACGGTTGGCAGTGTCCCAGTCGCCCAGGTACGGCTTACAAGTTGGAATATTTAGTCTGGTCCACTGACCTTGCCACAGAAGATTTATTGATTTCTTTCCGAGAGATAGACTCGACCGTAGATCACGAGGAACGTCCCAAGTCTCCTCGAGCTCTACAGCCGACTTTGCAAGTAAGTCAGCCTGCTCATTGCCGTAGATACGACAATGACCAGGCACCCAGATCAGCGTGAATGACTTGTTGCATGAATGCAATTTATTAACGATGCGGCCCTGGATCTCATGAGAGTCCGTAGTGCAAGATGCAATTGCCTGAAGGGCTGATTTTGACTCTGAAAATATGACAAATGAGTCATGTCTAGAATTGAGAGCATAGTCTATGGCTTTGTCAATAGCAAAAAGTTCTGAAGTAAACACAGATGTATGAGTCGGCAACCGATACCTGAGGGCACATTCAGTCGACCACACACTTGCACCCACACATTCACTCGACTTGGAGCCGTCGGTGTACAATTGATGGGACCCCAAGTGACGAACAATGATGTTACGAAACAAGTGGTGGACCTCCGCCTTCGGCGCCTTGGCCTTTGGTGCTGGGAGCCATGTAACATCGACTGTAAAGCCGGGTGGCTCCCAAGGCGCTATATTTTTAAGCACCAACTTGTCACAGTCACTGGGGTCCACATCAAGCTCCTGAGTCAGTAAATGGAGGCGAGCGGCAAGTGGCCGACGCACCCCCCGCAGAAGGTGGTGGTATTGACGCAGGGGGGTATAGGCCACATTGCCGGTATTACTTTTTCTTAATGTCCTTATGCCGTAGGACAAGGCCAGGTGGTCAAGGCGAATACGGAGGGGAGGCACATTCGCCTCCACTTCCATACGAGCCACACGGGTACACCGTACAGCTCCAAGACACATTCGCAAGCATTTATTCTGTAACACATCCAATCCTTTCAGCGTGGCATCAGATGCCGAGCCATACACCTGTGCGCCATAGTCTAGCTTTGATCGAATAAGGGACTTATACACCATTAATAAAGATTTTCTGTCGGCACCCCAGGTAGTACCCGCTAGGTACTTGAGGACATTTAACGGTTTATCACAACGAGCAAGCAAAGTATTAACGTGGTTTAAAATTAATTCTACGATCAAAATGTATTCCTAAAAATTTTACAGAATTTTGAAAAGGTACCGCCTGATTATCCAAAGTTAAGCACAAATTAGGTACGTTACGATTAGTGAAAACTATAGCGGCACACTTACGTACGGAAAACTTAAATCCCCACTGCAAGGCTCATTGGTGGACGGAGTCAAGGGCTGCTTGAATCCGCCCAGCCGAAAATTGTGCATTACGGGAAGAGTGCCATATTGCACAATCGTCAGCGTAGAGTGAGTATTTAAGATTCCTCGGGATGGAAGCTGATGACAGAATATCATTGATCATAATACTAAATAAAGAAGGACTAAGCACACTTCCCTGTGGCACTCCGTTTTCCTGGATAAATATATCCGATGTTACGTTACGGGGCAATTTGACAGAGAAAGTTCTGTCCCTTAAGAAATTTGAAATAAAAACAGGCAAATTTCCTCTTAAACCATAAGCATAGAGCTTCATTAATATACCGTGTCACCAGGTCATGTCATAGGCTTTATGGATGTCCAGGAACACCCCTATCATGAATTCTTTATTGGCAAATGCCTCTGCAATACAATGCTCCAAATTCATTAAATGATCTAGTGAACTTCTGTATTTACGGAAGCCACATTGTTGATCATTTAACAAATTCTTCGACTCTAAAACAAAAAGAAGCCTATTGTTAACCATTCGTTCCATGACCTTACATAGACAAGAAGTCAACACAATAGGACGAAATGAAGTGGGATTCATAAGACGACCAGCCTCTTTGGGTATCGGTATGACGTGCACAAAGTGCCATGAGTTTGGGAACGTTCGAGACGCCCAAATCACATTGTACAATGCTAACATCTTAATCAGGTTGTCCTGATTAAGATGCTGGATCATATCGTACGTGATGGTGTCTGGTCCAGGGCTGGTGTCTTTACAGGATTTAAGGGCAAGGAGCAGTTCATCTAGCGTAAACTCTTGGTTGTACGGGGAGTTTACGTCTTCTGTGGCAAAGTCTAATATCTGTAGCTCAGCCGTGCGTTTATGATGTTGGAAACGCGGGTCATAATTGGCTGAGCTACTTACATGAGAAAAACTCCTGGCGAGGATGTTAGCAACGTCCACGGGCTCGTCATAGATGTTATTATTTACTTGCAAGGTGGTAATGGGGAAATATGGGCCTTTATTATTTAATATTCTTATGGTGGACCAGACTTTACGTAATGGTGTTGTACGAGTCACCGTGGACACAAAGGACCGCCAGGAGTCACGTTTGGCCCTTCTTATTATTCTCCTTGCCTCAGCCCGTGCCTGTTTGTATGCAATAAAATTTTTCTCAGTGGGCTGACTATCAAAAATCCTGTATCTCCTATTGCGTTTTCTTAAAGCTTGTCGGCAATCTGGCGTCCACCAATGTGCTCTAAGCTTCGCATGAACTGTAGAAGTCTTGGGAATAGCAGCCTCAGCTGCGTGTAATATGGATTGGGTTATATTTTCGACCTTAACATCTATGGTCTCCCCAGATATATCTAAATTGGCGATCCTTGAGAAGGATCCCCAATCTGCTTTCTTATAGTTAAATTTTGGAGGTGGAGGGTCCGAAATGATGTCGCGTGTATAAGAAAGACAGATGGGTAAATGATCACTTCCCAAGGAGTCGTCGTAAGGGTCCCATGAGAGATCTTGATGTATACCAGGGGAGGCCAAAGATAAGTCAATGGCCGAAAAGTTACCAGTACGATCATCTACACGAGTCGCTCTACCATCGTTCAGAAGACAGAGATTGGACTGTAGTATTAGGTCGGCTACTTGCTCCCCACGACCATCAATCCTCAAGCTACCCCATTGATAGTGATGGGCGTTAAAATCGCCCAACACTAACTTATTTCCAGGCAGATGTTCCACTAGTGAATTTAAAGCATCACTATCAATGGGGCCATGTGGAGGACAGTACAGAGAGCAAATAGACAGATACGTGTTAAATTTTACTCTGCACGCGACAGCTTCCAGAGTAGAATTTAGAATCACTTCCGTTTGTGGGTGTGATTTGTGTGTGTAAATGGCAACTCCGTGACCTTCATATCTTCTATACGAGTGGTAGTGTTTGAACTGTGGAGGATCAGGACGATCCTCCAGGCGCGTCTCCTGTAAACAAACAACGTCTGGCCTGTGTATAGAAAGCAAGATTGCTATATTTTGAAACTTATTCCCAATACCTCTACAATTCCACTGTAATAGGGTGAATGCGACGGTTTAAGATTTTCGTTGAGGGCCAGTGTGCTTCGTCTTTTTTTGTTGCCCGCCAGAAGGCGAGCGACTACCAGGGGACCTATCCCGGTGCTTGTTCATGGAAACCTCCATATTATCATCAATTACGAGGTTCCCAGACTCCCCCGAGGAAGAGCTAACCTTCCTCTCCCTCGCTGGAGTGGGAACTGGAAGAACGTGAGGACGAGATTGTTTTGTGAGGGTGGTCAGATTAATCTTATCAGACTTGTCGGGCTTCGATTTTGACCGCACCGACTGCGAAGGAGCAGCGGCAGCCTGAGAGTAAGAAGTGGCGACAGGGATGTCTGTAAGAGAGTTGGAACGTACAGGGGGTCTAGACTTAGAGGTAGGGCAAGTGGCATGTGGAGCGAATGTAAGGTCAGTCTGTGTCTCCACGGTGCACATCACAGGACGGGACACAACCGCCGATGCATAGGAGACATTAGGCTTGGGAGTTGCATGCAACTCCTTCACCTTCTTCCTAGCATCGTAAAAGGATATGCCCTCAGTCGCTTTCACTGTGCAGACCTCTTTCTCCTCCTTCCACTTGGGACAAGCCCTAGAGGAAGTGGAGTGAGCATCCTTACAGTGGAAGCAACATTCAGTCTCTGATGTACAGCGGTCAGCAGAATGTCCTACAGTCGCGCACTTGCCACATACTACGTTTGAAGCTCGACAAACCTTTTCGTGATGTCCATAGAGTTGACATTTTCCACAACGAAGGGGATTAGGTATGTAAGGTCTCACATTAATAATTTCATATCCTACTTTCACATTAGTAGGGAGAGATACTTTGCCAAAAGTCAAAACTACTGTGGCTGTCTTCGTCCTTATGCCTTCCTGGTAACGGGTTATGAATCTTGCCTCTATGACATCTTGCTGAGAAAGTTCCTGTACAATTTCTTCTTCCTCCATTAGCACAAGATCCCTGCAGGTGATAACACCCTTGCAGGAATTCATGGAGTGGGGGATCGTTGTCTGGACATCGTGGCAATGGAACTTCCTCAGTTTAAGCAAATCTTTGACCTGAGCTGAATTTATGGTTTTTACGAGGAGGTCTCCACTCGCAAGTTTTTTCACTTGTTCCACCTCTCCTGCACACCCATCAATCACCTTCTTGATGATGAAGGGATTGAGGCTGGACAGAGGAGTGGAACCAACCGCATGAATTAAAACAAACTCAGCGTTATGTACATTAATGTCAAGGCGGGTACGTGTCTGGGGCCGTTCAGTCTGGGGGTAGTCAGTCCGTGAGACAGTCGGGGGTCGGTCAGGACTACCTCCCCCCCTGAAGGGGAGGCAGCAGTGGCGTCCGCCATAGTTACCACTTCCCCCGTGAGGGGGAAGTGGGAAGAGAGAGAAAAACGACCAAGGGAGAAATTGCCCGGGGATCACACACCTAATCTGAGATTACCCTCTCAAACCACTCTCGGGAGGACGCGCCCGTGTGTAACTCACACCCCAGAGCGATCAGTGGGGGGTACACTCCAGAGGTGAGTAAGCAAAGGCAATCTCAGAAATTAGATATAGACACCTACTATATCTACTAAGGCCAGGGAGGAAAATGAGGTCTAGCTAACCTAACTTTATTGGAAAACGCCCTAGTGGCGGACAAAACAAAGCTAACGCCGGTGAGGCAACCCTGCAGCTAGACGAGAGCTCAGAAACACGTCTTCACTCTTCGCAACCATCCATCAAAGTCCTGTCGATGGATACCCCATTTGTTGACTGATGAGCAAAAGGCTGAACGGGTGAGGATTTGTCGTGTCTGGCTTGCTGAATTTGAACCAAATGGTCCAAAACGGTTCTCAGATGTTGCTACTGGAGATGAGTGTTGGATTTCATTCTTCACAACCCGTGACAAGCAGTCAAACATGGTGTGGTTGGGCGATGAAGACCCTCGACCTCAGATTTTGAAGGAAGGATTTCGCAGCCGGAAGCGCCTTTTCACCATTTTTGTCAATTCTCAAGGACCAATATGCGTGGATGTGATGCCTAAAAAGTCCACTATCACAGCCCAATACTACACAGACCAGGTCCTTCCACAAGTCTTGGAACACAAGGCCAACACCGCACCAACCCGCCGTCGGTCTCGCCTTTTGCTGCACCACGACAATGCTGCACCCCACAAAGCTCGCCTCACTATGCAGTACCTGGAACAACAAGGTATAACTCTGCTCCCCCACCCACCCTACTCCCCTGACCTTGCTCCCTGTGACTTTTGGTTGTTTCCAAAAATTAAATCTGCCATCGCTGGGAAGCAATTTCATCGCATCCAAGACTTGGCCCGGACCGTCAATTCAGAACTCCGAAGTATACCGTCTTCAGAGTGCCACGCTTGCTTCATGAAGTGGAGAAAGAGAATGGAACACTGCATAGAGGTTGGAGGGGAGTACTTTGAAGGAATGCGAGTCATAGTTTGATAGTTCTTCATGCTAATAAAAGTTTATGGACTCACTGTCATTTCTTTCTAATCACCCCTCGTATAGTTGTTGCTGTGTGATTGCTGGTGTGTTGCGTATAATTATGGTACACATGAATGGTTTATTAATCATCAACGACCCACTATAGCTGCTTATGTGTGCTGGCCAAGGTGTTGGTGACGTGATCACATTCTCCTTACACTCCCCCCCCCCCTCCAAAAAAAAAAAGTATCACGCAAATTATAAGCTCTCAAGATATATATACATATATATATATATATATATATATATACACACACACACACACACAACTTTAATTTGGGCTCAATTGGGTTTTGTATTCCATAATTCAGTCCGTTTCTCCGGGCTGTTTGTAGTAAAACAGTTAAGTAAACAAGTGACGTAATTTCGCTCCGCTGTTGGCTCGGTGGTTCCATCCCCTCCCCCTCAAATCAAGGCGGCCTGTTTTTTTTTTTTTTTTTTCCAGATGCTTAACATGCTGTGAATTAGTTGATAATGCAGCCCACTGTTTCGCCCTCCTTCCTCAGTTTTTCTGGAGTCGGAGATACTCTAGATACCACAGAATTTTTTGTCATTTGGCTGTCACTTGCGACGGAAATGTCATAGACACCCTTAATTTGAAGATGCAGTGTCATGGTATATAACACACTGAAATCATCGTCGGAATTACCTGAATTTTACTGCAACTCTTCATTCCAGACATGCAGTGGCCCAGTGCCTGACAATATCCTTCAGTCAACACAACGAACGTTTGATTTGAACCTGTGAACGTTTGCCAACATATTCCATTTTTTGGCAACAGCGAAAAAGGTGGAACAAACTGTAGTCTACTTAACTGGCTGGCTTAAACTAATTTGCCCGATAGCCTATGCACCTGAGCAGAATGTTGAGGATGCAGTGCCATCCGAGTCGTGTTGTGTTGTTTTGTGCTATCTCACATCCCAGTCTCTGTGTCAAGTATATAAATAGTAAATCAGCAAGAAGTAAAGATGATGGAGTAGATGCTGTAAAACAAGCCGATAAATTGGATTCATTTGTATTTAGAATACATCGAGTTTGGAAAAACAAGGAGAAAGCCAAGGGCTCAAATATTTCTCAACATATCTCAAACAGAAATGGAGTTAGTAATGTTAAAGAGGAGAGGAATAATAAGGTGTGTACTGAATCCAGTCCCAAAAGA
Source organism: Coenobita brevimanus (assembly GCF_032717465.1). NCBI lineage: Eukaryota > Metazoa > Arthropoda > Malacostraca > Decapoda > Coenobitidae > Coenobita > Coenobita brevimanus. Next base: position 28,724,157 of record NC_137043.1, on the reverse strand, counting down.
TCCATGGAGACGTCAGTACTATGCAGTGAAACCAAAGACAAAACAGCTTCTTCACTACAAGATTTCAAGTCTGAAAACAAACCAAATCAAGTGATGGAAGGTACTGTATATAATGCATCAAGCAAGAACTATGAAGAGGAAGCTCAGTACCATAGCCAAATACAGCTGAGTGAGAGAACAGAATCTTTATTATGTGAAATATTGTATAATGTGCAATATTTAGAAAAAGATCAGCATGAACTTGAGAGTAGTTTAAGGTGAGAGGACCAAGTAGTTTGTAGCTAGTTGTAGTTTATATAAATTACTACTAATGTATTAAAGAGTACATGAGGCTTTCATTGTGAAGACAAGAATGTTGTCAGTATTAGGGTACAATCACCAAGTTGGACATGGCTTTCCAACTAGCTTGCATTTTTGGTAAAACAAACTATCCACAAAGAAAAACAAGTTTGAAAACTCAGTTTAGGCTCAAAATGAACCTTAACTATTCTGCTATATTCTCAAATATGGAAAAAAATAAGTTCTCATAGCATGGGCATTGGATTTTGGGATCCTCAGAAAACCAGAACTTTCAGGTATTTCGAAGCTAAGAATAATGGTTTTGGGAGAACCTCAATCTGGGCATGTTTTTTGGACTCAATTTGCTTGTTTTCAATTCAAGTGGATTGGGGAGGTGTGAAACTACTGTCTGCAAGAGGATTTAAGGACCTGCCACGATTCATGGGAATGGGAAGGGGGGGGGGTGTCCTGATTGGTATGGTGTAAACAGTAAAACCAATTAGGATGCACATTTTTCAGATTCGTGCTATAAGGCTGTAACTCACAGAAAGTACTATTTCAATCTCACATCTATTGCCTGATATACAGTGCTGCATCTCCTTTGAACTGATTCTGGGTAAAGCAATTTAGGGTACCACACCACCAATCAGCACACACGTCTGCTCCCAGTAAGATGCATGTATAACAAAATCAGGATGTGCATGCAAATGTTGCATTATGCAACACCAGATGCTGTTGGCATCCCTACGTGTCAAGTGGGGTTGGTGGAGGATTTGTGCCCCTCCCTGTAAAACAATTAACTCTAAGCCCTTGACCACCTTGTTTGGGATACATGGCGTCTGGCAATGGATGGATGGAGGACATGAAAAATCTTAGTTAATCACTCTTTCCCAATACTGTCAGATAATTTTATTCAGCTTGCTACAAAGTGGCTTCATTTAAGAAAGAAAATACTGACAACCTTCACTAACCTTTTCATGTGAGAGAGAACCATTTCATTCCTGTTGTTATCAAACAGTGTTTAGTTAGATAAGTAGTGATTTCCCATGTTAATATATGTCATTAGTGTTTAATATTTTCTGCCAGTTTACACATGAAACATTGTTTGCAAAATCCTCTTGAATGTGAAAAGCAAAGTAAGATGTTTCCATAGATTTTTGTCATATTGTTCTGTATTGTTTATGAAGGCTCCAACATGCTTGCATGTGTTGGCCTTGGTCACCTAATGGCAACTCACCTTGCTGCTTGATCTCTGGCAGCTTCTCTGTTCAGTCCCTTATCCCTGAGGTCACACACTATGACCTCATCCCAGGTCTTCTTTGGTCTCTCTCACAACCCTACCCTTGACATTCACATTTCTCATCTTCCGCATGCAATTGTCGTCGTCCATCCTCTCAGCATTCTCAGACCATCTGAATCTACCCCTCCTCATCAGAGCACCAATACGTTTCAGTCCCATACTTACTCTCAACTTCTCAATCGCAATCCTAGATCCCCAGGCTTCACATTCCGGGATGCACTAAACATCCATTTATCACTGTTATTGCTGTTTACATTTGAGCCTATGAATATCCTCTTCCTTTGCTGCCTAGGTCTCAGTACCATACAGCATTACACTCCTAACACATGCTGCACACAAAGATCCCTTAGCATGAAGGTAAAGCCCTCTCAGTGTTTAGAAAGGCTATAGGTCCCTGAACTTCCTCCAACCACTTCTTGGCCTATCCACAAAGATAGCTCCTGCCCCACCTTCAGCACATAATTTGTTCTCCAAATAACAAAACTCCTCCACACACTCAAGGAACTCCAGCAAGATCAGTCTTTTCATGCCTGACAATCTCTACGTGCTCTCCTCGACACACCACACATGAACTCAGCATTATTTCACAGTCTACCTCTAATACCACTACATCTCTTATGCACCCACTTACCACAAACACTGCACAAGATTGAGTTAATTCCCACACCCTTGTGGCAAACTGCACATGGTCACACTCCCTCTGCTTTGACTACCATCATCAGTCCTAGATATCATCACTTTTGTTTTATCTGCATTTACTTTCAATTCCATGTGCACCATTCCATCTCTCCATTTCCCAAATCTTTCCTCCACCTCCCTTTCATTCCTGCAGTCAACAGCAAATCATCAGCATGCATCATCTCCCATAGGAGTCAATTTCTGAAGTCAAATGAAAGAGCTTCAAGCACCATGATAAACAGTAAGTGCCTCAAGATTGACCCCTGATGCACACTAACATTATCAGAAAATTTGTCACTCAAAACCTCCATTCACTCTCACCTAGTTGCCAGTACCCACATACATAATCATAACCACTCTAACCAGCCACTCCTTAATTCCAGGCTTTCTCATTGCCAACTTCACCATCACCCTAGGGTCTGTCAAAGACCTTTTCCAAATCAACAAAAAGTAAAGCTCCCTTTTCTTTCTTATATATTTTTCTTGAAGTTGTCGGACAAGTACTGTAATTAGGCATCAGTTGTCCCTCTGCCTGGCATAAACCCAAACTGCATCTCATCAGTATTCACTCTTTCCTTTATCATAACTTCTAGGTTTCTCTCCATAACCTTCATTATATGGTCCAAAAGTTTTATGTCTCTATAATTTCCTCTTTCCAGAGCATCAACTTTCCCTTTATACACATTTACAGTCACACTGCTCAGCCAGTCATTTGGGACAACACACTTTTATATAACTGAAGTTGTCAAATCAGTAACTATGTCCACTCCCATAACTCAAGACCTTCAACGTTTCAGCAGTCAACGCAGACAAACCTGCCACCTTCCTCAGTTGCATCTTGCCAGTTGCCTTCCTCACAGTAGCAGCATCAATCAAATGCCAAGGGCCAAACACTGGATCTGCTGACTCTAAACCTTCCCTGTTCCAGTCAAACTCCTCCTTCAGCAGCTGGTTATAATGCTCTCTCCAAGCATCTTTAACATCTAACTGTCCACCACTACCTTTCCTTCACTATTCTTCACACATTGCTAACCAAAGATATTTCTGTGTTCTCTCCAAGTGATTTGTCACCTTAAATCTGAAACATATGCAAACCAGCATACAGTGATGTCTTTATTCTCTTCTTATTCAGTGAAGTTCCTGCTTAGGCTACTTATGTTAGAAGGTAAATACAGCAATCCCTCTATTGTCTGGATGACCATTACCCAAACAATTCATTACCCAGATGCTGTGATCTGGCTGTTGGAAATTATTATTTATACATTTTTCCATAACACCCAGACAAAATGCTTGTGTCCGGATGAAAATTATGGCCCTGCGAACATTTTCACGCCTGCCAGGTGGGAATAGCCAGGCGGCGCCACCATGTCTGGCTGAGTGGTTTACCCAGCGTCCGCTAGAAACCGCTTTGCTTGGTCTCAGTTCCCACACAGTGATTGTGTAGTAAACAGCTCCACTCGGACAACAGTTATAGCGTTGCACTTGGTGCTTTTTGTGGCTGTCCCCTGCCTGCTTCAGGCCTTGCTATTCTTTGCATGCCTCTTCCTAGGGTGTGCGATGATGGCCCTTCCACCAAGGAAAAGGAAGAGGGTAGTGCTAATTATTTGGAAACAGGAGATCTCGGGTGAGATTGATGCAGGATGGTTGAATTACGAGTGTTGATGCTGATTTTATTCTAGCTTACTGTACTGTACCATGATTTTATTCTATTTTAATATTGTTTTGCATGTGTCCACTGCATTCTTAGGTCTGCTTGACCAGACAGAGTAGTGTTAAACAACAGGAGCAAGTGTTGTACGATGTACTGTTGTGGCCTAAAACTGGCCTTCAAAGTTAGGTTATATACGAAAGGGAACCAGGGGAGAAGTCCATTATCCGGATGAAACCAATACCTACAGTAGACATGCCTTTGGCTCTATTGCGTCGGCTAATCGAGGGATTACTGTACGAGTAAATGATCAGAGTACATGTAGAGAGGCAAAAATCGCCACCTTATTTTTTTCAGCTACCTGTAGCCATCACTAAAGTCTTGCTCGTGGCAGAATCTAACTAATGAAGGACATAAATTACATATCATTTGTATTTTCAAGATAGCTGTATGGTATTCAATTTTCCCTGTAGCTGCGAGAGACAAGGTCAAGTTTGGTGCATATGCTTTTCTCAGTATTCCTTGTGAGATGTGGTCCTAAGGAGATGCAAGGGTCTTTCCTCGAAAGGTATAAGAGCTGTCACTGCCTCCCTACGTTATGTAGTGGACATCCCATCTGTATATTTTTTTTTTTTTTTTTTTTTTAAATAAATCTAAACAGCATTATGTTAATGCTGACTTTCTTTTTTCCTTGGTAGGCTAGAAAAAAAAATAGTATTTAAGGTGTACTTTGAAAACTGACTAGCAATAGCATCGGTATGTACATTGATTAACTAATAACTAATAGTTTTATTTACGGTATATTGTACATTGTAACTGCTTTGGTATTATTTTTGTTGTACACTTTTCATCCAGACTGAAGGTTGCACCATCATTTGGCTCCTTGCGTCGCACATGTGCTTGGGCGAGCAGATCAAACCATACTGAAGTTGTTCAAATGCTGAAGGAGCTGACACACTTACTATATCCTAAACAGTACAAGGAGAATTTGTGCTTCAATTATTATCTTGCAAGGTAAGCATTGCTATAATTAGAATCCACCTACTGTTACTGGTATTTTCTTGGAAAATGTCCTCTTAGGGTTAGGTGTTGTTATGCTCAGAACACAGTATGGTTTAAATATGCTTTCAGTGAATGTTAATTTCCATTTACAATACCACGGCTCTACTGTCATAAATACCATTAGCTACATACCAGAGGCTTAGACTTTTCCTGGATAAACAACCAAATTCTTGATATATGAAAGAAAGCAGTCATCATAAGAGTACAGTACTCAAGCCATGGAAATCAACCCAGTAGTCAAGCATCATACCAAATTGAATAGACCAAAATCTTTGCATTGCATGCTATACAAAATCATGGAAAGACTAGCTAGCCCAATTCTTGATGTTAGTGAAAGTATGCCAAAGCACAAGGACACAGGTGTAATTTCAGTAAGGAAATACTGTATGAAATAATCAGTGTTGTGGAAGGTACAAGTATGTGTTCTACTGAGTGTCTGTCTAGCTGTGTATTGTATGTTGTTCATCAGCTGGCTGAGAGAAATTTAATTTCATAGAACAATTCCACAGTTCATTGTGTTATGCTGGACAAGTGGAGGCAGGGTTGGCTGAATTAAGCTTGCTCTACCATCAACAACTGGAATCTCACAAGAAAGTTCGTGACACAACCAACTTCATCATCTACCACCTCATTAGTGCAGGCCAAGAGGAATATGAGCAGCTGGTAACTTATTATGTTTTATTAGTTATCCAGGCATTTGAACAAAGCATCAACAGCAGTTTTAGTAAGTACAGAGATGGAAGAAGGCATGGAAAGCTAAACAGAAGATAGATGGATATGATAAATGATAAGTGAGATTGGGAGTAATGAAAGTTAAAGAGCCAAAGATTAACAACAGAATGAATTACCGGTATATATACAGCTGCACATGATGAAACATGAACTGCACCAAACTGAATTACAGGTATTCTGTACCACAGGTATCTCTTAAGTACATTGGAAAGAGAGAGAGAGAGAAAGAGAGAGAGAGAGAGAATGTGTAGATAATTCTTGCTTGTAAAGTGGAGTGGTAGGTGGTGACGACCATCATCCATTCACTTGATGTAGTGCTGCCTACTTTTTTCTTCATCTTTATTCTTCTTTTTCTGTGCCTGCCCTCCTCTCTTACTATTTCTCCCTCTTTCATGCCACCTTTTTATTACTCTTCTTTCCTTTTCAGTTGGCTTTACACTGAGTGACAAGCCTATTGGTTTCCTGTAAGCCAGGAAACCATTTACAACACTAGGTGGTAACCTATACGTGTTCCCTACATGTCAGCAAGTGGGTTGGTGGAGGGTTAGTGCCCCCCTCCCCGTAAAACAGTCAAACAGCCACTCATTAAGGGATTATGGTGCCTGGCTATAGACAGATAAAGACAGAATGTGGAGTGATGATTTCAAAGTCTAGAACAATGTGTAAAATGACTGCATGATCCATTTCACTGTGTTCAGTATTGATCATTTTCATAACTTTCACAATGTTTTTTGATTGACTGACTGATTTATTGTCAGGCCCACACCATTCTTTATGTGGGAATTTGGGTTAGGATGTTGATGATGATGTACTATCTACTCTTATCCATGAATGGACAGTTTTAGGCCAAGCAGTGTTAAATGTGATACTCTAAGCTTCAAACAGTACTTAGAATGGCATATAGTTTAACCTCAGGCACCCAGTAACTTTTTTTTTTTTTTTTTTTTTTTTTTTCAATGGTAAAACAATTTTATATAGATAAGTAAGGACTTCAAGTTGTGAAAAGGGTTAATAAAGGGTATAATTAACTTCTCCAGCTTGAAAAGTCTTTCCAGATTCAAATGAAATTATTTGGCAATGGCAAGAATAGAGTAAAAATATGTCTCAGTAGTGAAGGGTTTAAACTACACTAATCAAACCATAAAACAAAATTACTGATGATAATTTGCTTACAGATATTTATATAACTTTTCAAAAAGGTTTACATTTGTACTGTTTTCCAGATTCTCAGTTTTGTAAATAATGTGGCAGAACACCTAGGAGAGCTTGGTCCAGCTCTCACCCTATGGCGTGCTACCTTCTGTAGTTCTCTGTACAGACAGCGACAGGTATGTTCTTTTATATCCAGTTCTCTGTACTATTTCTCTACTTTTTCAGTCCTAAGTTGGTGGAAGGTGGTGGTGCCTATCATCCACTCCCTTGATGAAGTGCTGCCTACTTCTTCTTTCCTCTTTCTCATTCCTCCTCTGTTCCTACTTCTCCCTGTCCATCCTATCACTTTTTATTACTCTTCATTCCACTCCAGGTGGCTCTGCAACAAGTGACAAACCATCTGTAATGCTGGATGGTAACCATATAACTAAATTACAGGGTGAAGTGGAACCTGATATGGTGCCCCTGCCAACTGGGTAAAGGGAGGCAAATGTGACATCCACCCTGGAGCCAAACCTTCACACTTTTTCCTGTGACTCACCGTGATACGGTATCGGCAGCTGAAAGGTAACATCAATTAACTGCACATGGGGTAGTTGCTTGCTTGCAGTTGATGGGTCTGCTCATTTAGACAGACTGGAGTTGATCAACAACAACAGTCCAGTCCTTAGTACAGTGGAGTCTTATGTAAGTCAGAGACCACTGTAATGCATGTAATCATGCAATGTATTAATATGTAGCTATTGTTTATTACATGCAGACAGGGTTAGGTTCCAGTTACAAAAATATACACAATGTTGCAAATTAAAAAAATAAAAAATAATTTGGTTCCCTTTCTATACTGGTGTTCCTTAGGAAGTGACTTTGGGCCACTTACACCACAAAAACATTAGAATTGGAAATGGAAAGAATCATTCCAGGCTCAAAGAGCTGAGTAGCTGGTGCAATATTTCTTGTCTCAATTATACTGTAATGCCTTATGAGAGCTGATAATCTTTCTTCTAAGTTATCAATGGCTTATCCCCTCTTGAAAGACAGATTTCAAGTTATGGGACTGCACACGCCCATTGTTTTTTTTTTTTTTTTTTTTTTTTTTTTTTTTTTGGGGGGGGGGATATGGCATAGTAAAGCAGCACTTAATTTTACTGTACTTTGTTTTCATATTTCTTTGCTTGCTATCTTGCCTAATTTGCCAGAGTTCTGATGTATAACTGTCCAGCTTACTTGTGTAAATGTGCTGGCCATTATGTACCGGTTTGGCTATTATATCTCTGTTTACTTAGCATTTTTAAACCTAGCTATTAATTGTACAGAGGGACTATTGAGACCGCCCGGGGCAACTGAGACCACCTTAAGACAATATAACTTAAGATGATTCCAAGGCAGAATGAATACATACAAGACGATGCTGTGGGTATGGTTAGTAGGAATGGTATATACACAAAGGTAAAGTATTGCGCAGGAGGGGTACGATGATATCCGGAATGATCAATATAGCTTGTGTTGTACCTGGAAAATTAATTGATTATCATCTGAATATGCATCCAGTAACAATATCAGCCATAAATTGTCATATGAAACTTATTTATGATATACTTATGTAAGCATGTTTGACAACAAGGGGGAAGCATCATCAAACATTTGTAGAGTCCATTGTCCGTGGCGTCAAATTGTTTTGGGTCAAATGTCTATCTATCTATAGCCCGACGCCCTAATCCCGCAAAGGGTGGCCGCAGATAAAACGCCTCCAAGTCGCTCTGTCACCCACCATTTGACTACCCTCCCCCAACTCACCCCCCCCCTCCCTCACATACCTCTCAACTCCATCTCTCCACCTCATCCTCGGTCTACCTCTCCCTCTCCCTCCCTCCACCTCACCTACATACACCCTCTTAGTCAGTCTTTCATTCTCCATTTCAAATGTGCACCGATATTTTTTTTACTTTGTTTACTATTAATATATGTAAAGCACATTATGCTGGTTCCTTGAAAGCAGTGATAAGAAACAGGGAAGTGAGCATGGAAGTGAAAAAGTTACTACATGACAGTATTGTGATACCAACTCTAACGTACGGATGTGAAGCTTGGACATTGTTGGAAGGACACAAGTCAAGAGTGAGAGCAGTGGAAATGAGTTATTTAAGAGGAGCCTGTGGAGTCACGTGGAGAGACAGGCTGACGAATAAGGATATAAAGGAGCGTTGTGGTGTGGATGTGGATGTGATAGGAAGCGTTATGAGGAACACACTGAGGTGGTTTGGCCATGTGGAGAGGATGGATGGTGAGAGACTGACGAAGAGAGTGTATGTGAGTGAGGTGGAGGGGGGAAGAGGGAGGGGGAGGCCGAGGATGAGATGGAGGGATGGGGTGGAGAGGTATATGAGAGAGGGGGGTGTGAGTTGGGAGCAGGGCAGTGAAATGGCGGGGGACAGGGCGACTTGGAGGCAATTTGTTTGTGGCCACCCCAAACGGGATTGAGGCGTCTGGCAATAGATAGATAGATAGATAGACATTATGCCACTGATCCCATTAGTACCCCTAAATCCTAATAATGTTTTTGTATTAATATGACAGGAAATTTCAACTGTGAATGCTAAGGTGAGCTGTAGCCAAGCCGTATCCCTCAGCCAGTCCATATTCAAGTGATGTGTAGCCTTATATCCCATATATGTGTACAGCCAATCTGGTAATGATCCACAATAATGTTTACTCTGTATTAATGTTTATATAACATGGGGTAATTGAGATCACCATATCTGGGTAATTGAGACCATTGCTTAACTTATGTACTTTCTGTTTGTTTCTGAATGGTGCATCATTATAAGAAAAGTGACATCCCCCAAGGTCCAATACACTCCTGAGACCATGACAAGGGCTGTTTCTGCAGTAAGGGATGGAATGAGCCAGCATTAGGCAGCCAAGAAGTTTTGTATCCCCAGGACATCATTACAACAAGTCGTGTAAGGGAGATCTAAGGAACCTGGGAGGGTAGGACAGAAGACATCCCTGCTGCAGTTTGAAGAGGAGTCTATTGCTCAAAGCATTTCTGCCCTTGGAGATTTTGGTCTTTCGTTTGATATGTTCCACCTACGGAAATTTGTAAATGACCAATTGGATCATCACCACAGTCATGTCTAACAGTTTAAGTGCAATTTACCAGAAGACTGGGCACATGGGTTTCTTAGCAGGCACTCAAATATTCTGATGCACCAGATGTGTCAGAATATAAGCAGGAAACGTGCAGCTGTCTCACAAATGAAGTTTTTAAAAGTACTTTCGTAATCTGGAAGACAGTGTCAGTGGAGTACCTCCGGCCAATATCATCAATTATAATGAGACAAACTTAACAGACAATGCTAAGACACGTACTAGGAACGGGTCAGCTGTCGTTGTTTTGGTCTTGGTTTCCCTTTTATTTTTGCTGGTCTTTCCTTCTTTAGAAACACACTGCACTTCTGCTTTTTCCTTCTCTAGCACTGTTTTGTTCTTGAAGCTTTTTATGCGCTTGCAGTCTATACATTTTACATATATAAAAGTGCATTCTATTCCTCCTCATTTTGCTTGTTTTGTTATGTTCTGGACTAGAGGCAATGGATGACAATCCATGGGTGTTCATATGTCTCAGGATATCAGTTCATCATTTTGGGAGGTGCAGGTTGTTCTCTGTTAGATGCTTGTCTCTCCACCATTGCTCTGGATTCAGGGTTTGCCCTTTTGACTGTCCCTTGCATTATATCCTGCAGGTTGCCAGTTTTGTCTTAATTGCAACACATCCGACATGCCACCATTCACCGTCTCCTTGGGAATATGTTATGATGCCAGTCTTTCTTATCTTTTAAACTCACATCCAACTTCTTAACATTTGGATAACACCTGAAGACTTGGGTTCCCTCAAGCTGGAACTCCTAGGGTGGCTTCCAAGAGGGTATAATGTTCTATCAGACCTCTGGGTTGTACTGTCTTGTCTTAAGAATTCCTCTCTTGCTTACAGACTGAGTCTCCAAGAATCCTTGACTGGTGTCACAATGACACCGTCATCCATTAGGGTTAGCTGCTATAGAACAGGTTGCAGCACATCATTTAAGGCTTGCAAGGACCAGTTTTGTGTTCCATCTTCTCTCTCTTATGACAGAGGATGTTTCAGTCAAGACAGATATCCTGAGTTTCTTTTCCCCTTGCTTCAGCCATACAGGGACAGAGAGCTACTGCTGATTACTGACACTCCTGGCAGTAAAGTGCTTTTTCAAAGTGGCTGTATCTAATTTTCCTTGTAGCTTTCATTGTTTAGCTATAAGAGACAAGGTCAGATATGGTACTTATGCTTTTCTCAATATTCCTCATGAGATGTATGTGGTCCTAAGAAGATGCAAGGGTCTTTCCTCTAAAGGCATAAGAGCTGTCACTGTCTCCATATGTTATGTAGTAGACATGTGGCCCATTTATAAAACTCCCCCCCCCCCCAAACAAAATTACATTAATGTTGACTTTTTTCCTTGGTATGTTAGCGGGAAGAAAATCAGTATTTAGCGTGTACTTTTGAAAGTGGCTAGCAACAGTATCAGTATGTATAGTTATTAACTAATAACTTAATAGTTTTATTTATAATATATTGTACATTGTAACTGCTCTGGCATTATTTTTGTTTGTACACTTTTCATCCAGATTCAAGGTTGCACCATCATTTGGCTCCCTTCTTCAACTGCTTCTAAAGTACAGTATTCTCTTTTTATAAATACAGATGGCAGACAGTCTCCTCGAGCGCCATCCCAAACTTGCAGAACTGCTCGAACGCAAGGTGCCTGGGATGGTGGCACGTGCTGTTTGGGAATGGGATGAAGCATTATTGAGAAGGATCTTACAGCTGATCCTGCAGCTACAGCTTACACATCATTACTACACAGCAACCACTGCATTACTGCAACTGCAGTGTAAGAATTATTCTTTGTGATAATGTTGCACCTTCAGAATCAGTTATGACTGAGTTGCATAGTCTCCTTTGTTTGATATTTAACTTGCACTTGAATAACCACCACATGCTAGTGAAGGTTACAGGTGATGGGTAGATAGCCAAACTTGTGTTGAAATGAGTTTAAAAACTGGTAATGTGTCTGCTGATGTGGTTTTACTGGGGGGGCTTTACAGTGGCATTGAAGTCTGTAATTGATTCTGTTGAAGTCTGTGTGCAGAATATAGATTACAATCAAGTCTCTGCTTTTCAGGTTTGGGATGTACGGACTGAAAACAGCATGACAAACTAATTTTTGTTTAATTTAATTTATAAAAGATTGGTGGTAGGTGGGGGCACTTACCATCCACTCACTTGATGTAGTGCTGCTCTTGGGTGTCTGCCCTTTCCTCTTCTCCTTCCTTCTTTCCTTCTTTCCTCTTCTGTCTTTCTTTACTTCATTCTTTCCTCATCCTCCTGCCTACAGGTGACTTTACACTCCCACTTCTTTCTTTTTTTCTTTCATTGTTTCCTCTTACTTCTGCCTATGGGTGACTTTACACTGAGTGACAAGCCAAAAGGTTTCCTGTACACCAGGAAACCATTAACTATGCTGGGTAGTAACCATATAACCAAATTATGGCATGTGGTGGTTTAGTGGGTAATTACAGAGCTCCAATCGGATTGAGCTGGCGAAGGTGTACATCCAAGGGGTGGTTGGAGTTTATTGCTCACGTAATGCCACTCACAGAGGAGTGACGCTGGTCACTCTCATCTTAAATGTCAGGACCAACTTGCCTAGCCCCGGACTCCTACTATCCCCATGGGGCAACATAGAATTGGATGATGGATGGAATAAAGGGTACAATGTTCTTGCATGCATCAGTCTTGGCCACCTAATGGCCACTTTCCATGCTTTTTGGTCCCTCTGTAACCTCATCCCACATCCTTTTTTGGTCTGCCTTTCACAACCCTACCCTTATGTTCACACCTCTAACCCTCTGCACCCATTTGTCATCTTCCATCCTCTCAACATAGCTGGACCATCTCAGTCTACTCATCCTCATCATAGCATTAATACATTTAAGTCCCAGCCTTCCTCTCAGCTCCCCATTTACAATCCTGTCATTCAAGGATGTACTACACATCCATCTAATTATAATTTCTGTATGTTTGAGTCTAGGAATATCCTCTTTCTGTACTGTCCATGTCTCCCTACCATACAGCACTGCAATCCCAACAGATGATGCATACAGTGAACCCTTGGCACAGGGAAAGTCCTCTCATTGTCAGGAGAGGCAACAGCTCCCTGACCTTCCCCCAGTCACTCCTTACCCTAGTGCCATCTCCAGCACATACATCCCCCAAATAGCAAAATTCCTCCACACATGCAAGAGACTCTCCAGCAAGATCAATCCTTTCATCCCTCTAAAGCTCTAAGTGCTCTTCCCAACATACTGCACACACAAAATCAGCGTTATCTCACAGACTACCTCTAATACCACATCTCTTATGCATCTACTTATCACAAACAGTGAGCAAGATGGAGTTACTTCTCACACCCTTGTGGCAAACTACACATGGTCACACTCCCTCTCACCTGGGTTCGAGCACCTTCAGACATTGCCATTACCACTAACCATCCAGGCCCTGATCCCAAGCTTTCTCATTGCCCTCTTCACCACCTCCCTTGGAACTCTGTCAAAGGCCATTCCTTCTTTCATAAATATGTTTCCTGAAGTTGTCAGACAATGAATATTGCATTAGCAGTCCCTCTGCCTGGAATAAACCCAAACTGCACCTCATCAATATTCACTGTTTCCCTCATCATACCTTCCTAGACTCTCTCTCCATTGCCCTCATTATCTGGTCCAAAAGTTTTATGCCTCTATAATTTCTTGTTTCCAGGGCATCACCCTTCCCCTTATAAACATTTACAATCACACTATTCAGCCAGTCATCTGGAACAACACAATCTATCTCTCTGTCACCAGACACCATAATTCCATAAAGGGTGGCCGTTTGACTCCGAGTTAGTTGTTTTACAGACAGGGACACTAGCCCTTCGCCAACCCACTTGCCGACACGTAGGTAACAAGTGTGGTTGGTTATATAGTTGCCACCCAGAGCTGTAAATGGTTTCCTGGCTTACAGGAAACCATTAGGTTTGTCACTCAATGTCTATCTATCTATCTATTGCCAGACGCCTCAATCCCGTTTGGGGTGGCCACAAACAAATCGCCTCCAAGTCGCCCTGTCCCCCGCCATTTCACTGCCCTGCTCCCAACTCACACTCCCCTCTCCCATATACCTCTCCACCCCATCCCTCCATCTCATCCTCGGCCTCCCCCTCCCTCTTTCCCCCTCCACCTCACTCACATACACTCTCTTCGTCAGTCTCTCACCATCCATCCTCTCCACATGGCCAAACCACCTCAGTGTGTTCCTCATAACGCTTCCTATCACATCCACATCAACACCACAACGCTCCTTTATATCCTCATTCGTCAGCCTGTCTCTCCACGTGACTCCACAGGCTCCTCTTAAATAACTCATTTCCACTGCTCTCACTCTTGACTTGTGTCCTTCCAACAACGTCCAAGCTTCACTTCCGTACGTTAGAGTTGGTATCACAATACTGTCATGTAGTAACTTTTTCACTTCCATGCTCACTTCCCTGTTTCTTATCACTGCTTTCAAAGAACCAGCAACCTTTCTTCCCTGCTGTACCCTTTCAAGCACTTCACCCTCCAAACCTCCATCCTTACTCATCACACTACCCAAGTACTTAAACGTACTCACATTTTCCAATTCCTCACCATCCAACCTCGCTGTACATTCACTGACTTCACCTCTCTCAAAGACCATCACTTTACTCTTCCCTACATTCACCTTTAGATTCCGTTTCTTACACACTCTCTCAAACTCATCCACCAAGCCTTGTAGCTCCCCTTCGTCTTCACTCAACAACACAGTATCATCTGCAAACAACAGTACAGGGAGTTTCCAAACACTATCCTCTCTCACCAGGGCCACTCCAACATCCACTACCCTACCTTGTACCTCTTTTATTACCCCATTCATGTACAGATTGAACAACCATGGAGACATGACACATCCCTGTTTCAACCCAACCTTCAAAGAGAAAAATTCACTTAGTTCACCATCCACACGCACTGTAGCCTTCGCACCATCGTACATACTCTTCACAGCATTCAACAACTTCCCATCTACTCCATATATTCTTAACACTTTCCACAATCCTTGTCTATCCACCCTGTCATATGCTTTCTCCAAATCCATGAAAGCCGCATACAACTTCTTTCCCTTCTCTAGAATCTTTTCCACTGAAGATCTAAGAATGAATATCTGATCTACACAACCTCTTCCCTTCCTAAAGCCTCCCTGTTCTTCTCCAACTAATTTCTCTGTTCTTTCTCTAACTCTGTCAATAAGTATCCTACTATACACTTTTCCTATTATACTAAGAAGACAAATGCCCCTATGATTACCACACACTTCTTTTTCCCCTTTTCCTTTGTACAAGGGAATAATTATACCTGACTTCCAATCCTCCGGGACTCTTCCTTCCTCCCAGGCCATTCTGCACATCTTCCACATCCATTCTACTACTATCTCTCCCCCATGCTTCAGCATTTCACCACACACTCCATCAATTCCTGGGGCTTTCCCTGATTTAACTTTCTTCATTGCTTCCACAACTTCTATCCTTCTGATTTCTTCCTGTCTTCTCACCTCCCTCCTTCTCCCAGCCATTCCCCAGCCACTTATACTCGCATTACTTCCATCCTCTACGTTCAACAATTCCTTAAAGTGTTCTCTCCATCTGCTCACTTTTTCTCCCTTCTCCACTAGTAATCTACCATTTTTATCTTTCACTCCCCTGCTAACTTCACTTCCACCCTGTCTTACTCTTTTCACCTCTCTCCAGAACATTTTCTTACAGTCCCTCCACTTTACACTCAAATTCCTTCCAAATTCCTCATCCACTCTCTTCTTACTCTGTCTTACTAATCTTTTCACCTCTCTCTTTCTTTCTACATATAACTCTCTCTTCCGCCTCTAAACCTCTTCCACGCCCCTATTTCTCATCCATTCATTGTATGCTTTCTTCTTTTGTGCCACAGCCTGTTTCACCTCTTCAGTCCACCACGCTGTTCCTTGCACCCCCCTCCGTCTTCTCTTCTTTCCACACACCACATCACATGCTGCACATATTTCTTCTGTAAATATTCTACACACACCTTCCATGTCTCCCATCTGCTCCAATTCATATTTGCCCAATCGTTCCTCCACTTCTCTCTTATACTCTGTCTTTTTCTCATCCTCTTGTAACCTTTCCACTCTCCTTGCAACTACTCCTTCCTCTCGTCTTTCCCTTCTTCTATTCCTCCACCTTAAAATGAAAGAAGAGTAACAAAGAGTGACAAGAAAGATGGGAGAAATAGTAAGAGAGGAGGATGGACACAGAAAAAGAATGATGAAGATGAAGGAAGAAGTAGGCAACACAACAAGTGAGTGGATTTCCACCACCTACCACCACTTGTACCGGTATGTTATCATATTTATCAAATCAGCAACTAAACCTACCCCTAAGGCCTTCAACATTTCAGCAGTCAGCTCAGATATACCCGCCACCTTCTCTAATTGCCTTCTGCTGACTGCCTTGCTCACAGTAGCATTATCAAAAGCCAAGGGCTAAACACTGTATATGCTGACTCCAAAATTTCCCAGTTCTAGCCAAGCTCCTCATTCAACAACTGGCTACAATGCTCTCTCCATGCATCTTTAATATCCTCACTGGCCACCACTACCTTTCCTTCATCATTTTTCACACGCTGCTCATCTAAGACATCTCCATTTTCATTCTTCATCTGTTTTGTTAACTTAAATATAGTCACGACTAAGTATATAATGGTCTGATATGCGATAAATTGATAGAAAAATGAAAAAAAGGTATACCCTAACAATGCAAGGACTCCCCCTCCATGCTGAGAGATCACTATATGCAGCATGTGTCAGGAGTGTAATGCTGTATGGTAATGAAACCTGGGCAGAAAAGGAAGAGGATATTCACAGGCTCAATCTTACCGAAATGACAACAATTAGATAGATGGATGTGTTCACTGTGTAGTGCGTCCTTGAATGTAAGGCCTCGGGGTCTAGGATTGCAATTGAAGAATTGAGAGGAAGGATGGGACATGAATGTGAAGACCCGGTATTGGTGTTGTGATGAGGAGGGGTAGATTATTATTATTATTATTATTTATTATTTTTTTTTTATTTTTTAATGTGTCCGACTCTGGGCATAGGTTTCACAGCCTGCTATCAAGGCCCAACAGTCCTCCTACATACCATACACCTCTACATGTCACCACTTCGGCACTAACACCCACTGTCCATATTGAATACATACTAGGGCTGTCTCATACAGGACTGGCGTATTGGTATTAGCGGGGGTATTTTTACAACATGTCGGCGGGTCTTCTGGTGGATCGGTAAAGCCTGATTTATTGAAATTCAAATCCTTAAACTGTTCCCAGCCCCAGTTGGGATTCGAACCTGGGTCCGTTAGGACTGCAGGCCATCTGTCTACCGATTGAGCCACCAGATTGAGATGGTTTGGGCACATTGAGAGGATGGAGGATGAAATTGGGTGTGAAAGGTGAGAGGTGTGAATATTGAGTGTAGGGTTGTGAAAGGCAGACCAAAAAAAAGACATGGGACAAGGTCACAGAGTTTGACCTTAGCAATACGGGACTGAATCTGGAGGCTGCCAGAGATTGAGCAGTGTGGAGAGCATTAGGTGACCAAAGCCAATGCATACAAGCATACTGGAGCCTTTATAAATGATCTGAACAATGTGATTGCAGAATTCGCTTACACAGTAATTGCTGTGACCGCCTACAACAACTCCGTGCATACGGGGTGCCACACACAAGCCAACATTCATACGTTTGACCCAAGATGGCTGCCAAGTGTTTATATACACAGAACCTCCAACTCAGACCTCTGTGTACACAGCTCCTTCACACCACCCCCTCAAAGACCATGACACTTGTCCACTTATCCTTCAGCTGTAATCATTTGCATTCCGTCTCTTATTAAACACTCTCATGTGCAAGGCCATCAAAACACCAATAGCTCTTGCAAAATAAAAGTGCAAGTGCACAGCAAATAGAACAATATGTGATATTAAGCAGAGTGATAACCTTTTGTGTGTAAAATACCAAAACTTGCAATGGGTACTCACATCTGGTCAGGGTGCTACTCCTAGTGGAAAGCACGGTGCTACTTATGACACTGAGGCTAAGTCTAATAGGGTAAGACGTAATATTTTCCTGGTAACTTTACACTTCCTCTTCTGTCTTTCTTTCCTTCATTCTTTCCTCTTCCTTCCACCTGTGGGTGACTCTACACTGAGTGACAAGCCAAATGTTTCCTGTACACCAGGAAACCATTCACTAAGCTGGGTGGTAACCATATAACCAAATTTTGGCGCCTGGTGGTTTAGTGAGCAATAATTGCGCTCCAATCGGATTGAGCCAGTGAAGGTTTATATCCAAGCGATGGTTGGGGTTGACTGCTCATATAATGCCACTCAGGGATGAGTGAGGCTGGTCATTCTCATCTTAAATGTCAAGACCAACTACTTAGCCCCGGGCTCCTACGCTCCTCATGGGGCAATGTTGGATTGGATGATGGATGGATGAATATGAGATCAGACATTGTTAGGTGCCATACGGAGGGGAAGGGGGTGAGCAAGATTGCCGTAGCCCATAAGGTTTCTGCGATCTTGCTTCAGCAATCTGAGGCTGTCCTAGCTGTGTTACAGAACAGACCTACCCTGACTAATAAGTACCATACCTAACAAAAACTAGGGAACACATTATGAAGGTGATGGAGCATCTCCTTGCACTGCGGGTTCATGAATTTAATGTAGCAAAGCAGCCCTTATATCGCAGCTTCATCTACAGCAAGGCTCTCAATCTGTGGAAGATCTCAAGGGAAAGAGAGGAATGAAGGTACAGGTGCAGTTCAAGGCAAGCACAAGGGGTGGTTCAAGTTGAAGAAGACCCAAGCTGGACTTAGACACATGATCGTGCATGGGGAGGCTTCCTGGGTTGACCACATGACAGCTGAGGCCTTCCCTGCCAAGCTGAAGGTGATCATCAAGGAAGGGGAATACTTTTCAAAACAGGTTCTGAACACTGATGAGATCCCCCCCTCCCCCCCTTTTTTCTTTTTACATGTGCAGCTCTGTTCAAAGGCTTCAGGGCATTTGGAAATGTATCTCCCATGAGACCTACATCAGCTACGAAGAATGACGTGTGTCAGGTCTTAAGGCAGCCAAGGGCTACTTCACCCTCCTTCTGGGTGCAAATGCAAAGTTACAAGGAGTTACAAGGAAAAATTAGTACTGTATCTCCAAGACTGCTGGCTATACTAAGGAGATACTGTACCTTGTATTTGCTTGGGAATGCATATCCAATTTGCACTAATTCTAGTCTAAGATCCTACTGACATTTCTTTTAAACTGCTCTGCTGTAGTGCTATTAACAACATCCATGGGGAGTCTGTTCCAGGTGGAGCAGATCTTGTACGTGAAAAAGTTTTCACAAATGCCGGTTTTTAATCTTTTCAGTTCCAGCTTCCAACCACGTTTTTGTGTTGCGTTCACGTTGAGAATATACAACTTTCTATGGTCATGACTGTCAAACCCATTCAGTATTTTAAGCACTTCAATGAGCTGACCTCATAGTCTATGAGTTTCTAATGAAAATAGTCTCAGAACCTTCAGGCAATCCTCATAACTCAGTCTGCTGATGGACAGAATAAGTTTAGTAGCTCTAGCTTGAACCCTTTCAAGTTGATGTATGACTTTCCTAAGCACTGGTGACCAGAACTGTTTAGCACACTCCAGATGTGACTGTATTAAGGAGTTATAGAGTGTAAGAACAATCTCTTTACTCCTGTAATGAAACTGCCTCTGGGTGTACCCTAACAATTTCTGGATCTTTTTCTGTACTTCGATGCACTATTTGCAAAATTTTAGGTCACCACTGATTACTACACTAAAGTCCTATTCCAAATAAGTAATAAGTAATAAATAATCTTCCTGAAAATGAATAATCTGACCCGGAATCTGCGTGGCCAACATGCATCACCTTGCATTTCTCCAAGTTCGATGGCATTTACTGTGTCTCAAACCATTCCCCTAGCCGACACAAGTCTGACTGAAGCTTATCAATCCCTTCAATACTGCTCACATTTGTTCCATGTTTGATGTCATCTGCAAACTTTAAGATCACACTTAACAGGCCAACATCTATGTCAGCAATATAAATTAGGAAAAGAAGTGGACAGGACCAAATACTGACCCTTGTGGAACTTCAGAAGTGACAGAAGCACAATCAGAGGAAATTACGTCGATCATTATTCGCTGTTTCTTAGCTGTTGGTCAGATGTCTGTCCCAAGTGTAACCTCCCTATTAATAGCAAGTGTACGTACTTTTGACATTAGTCCGAGGTGAGGCACTTCATTGAGTGCTTTTTGGGAATGTTGGGGGGGGGGGGGGATGTCTACTGCTTCATTCCTGTCATACTCACTCAACTTTTCGTGGAAAAATACAAGCATATTGGTTAGACATGATCTGTGTTGTCTGAACCCATGCTGGGAATCCATAATCAGGTTGTGATTTTCCAGGTGTTCAACTGTCTTGTCTACAACCATTCCTTCTAACAGGTTTATTATGACGAAGGTTAGACTAATTGGATGGTAATTCTCAGGACATTCTTGATCCCCACGGATAAGGACGGGAGTCATATGTGCTAGCTTCCAGTCTTCTGGCACTTCCTGTTTCCTTCCAGTGACTTGTTGAAGATTTCTGCAAGTAAAGGAGCTACCTGGTCATGCACAGCTTTAATAACTTTTGGAAGTATTTTATCTGTACCAGGTGACTTGCAAATAGTCAGCTTGTTGAATCTTCTTGCCTGCTCCTAAGGTGTACATCTGAGGACGATGGAATCTTCACTCTCATTGACCAATGCTGGTCTTGCCATGTCATGAGTATCTTCTGACATAAAGACTGAACCAAACAGTTATTTAGCGTGTTTACCCCAAGGCCTGGCTGACCTCAACACATTGCCAATCTTACATGGCAGGTTACCTGTCCCCCTGCCTGTGTGACTATGCCCGCAGAAGTAATCTGGCAAACCGCTTCCTCTTCCTGGTAGACAGTGTCCTAAGCCACCCTGACAGCATGAAGGACTGGGTGGACAACATCACAGTGGTGTGCCTGCCCACCTACACATCATTGCTCCAGCCCATGGACAAAGGTGTCACTGCCACCTCTATGACCCAGTGCCTCTACCACACTGTGGAGCAAATGGTGAGGGTGTGTGACTCTGGGTAGACTGACACAGTGCACTAATTTTGGAAGGACTACATGAAGAACACCATCAGTAACATCACAGCAGCGTGGAGTGAGGTACTGTACGGCCGAGCACACTTGACACTGTCTGGAGGAGAGTGTGTTCACTCCATGGAGTTCCTGGTGATGGAGAGCATCTGCTGTGAAATCTTCGGCTGCCTCCATGAGGCAGGGCTTGCTGAGGCTATGTGCAAGAGGTACTGGAGAGCCACACTGAGAAGCTCACTGAGTCAAGGGAACAGGTGGCAGCGGCACAGGAGGGTGGTAAGGACAGTGGGAAGGAGGAGCCCATTTGTGTCCTGGACATCAAGACACTGAAGAAGTTCCTTGCCAAGACTGAAGCCATTGTTTACGTCCAGGACAAGGACCCGAACCTGACGAGGTGTGACGTAATGACATACGGCATACAGCAACACTTGAGACCGTACAGAGAGCTCCTGGAAACTATGAAAAAGGAATTATAGCAGACCACCATCACCTCCTTCTCTCTTGTTATCATCACCAGCATTATGGAAGAACCAAGGCCATCAATGAATGGGGTGGAAAAGCTACATCCTACCTCACCTGCCTCTCTCCATCTCTCCTCACTTCCCGAGGAACTGGAGGGATCATCCAGACCCTCCACCTGTCCCCTAACCTCAGGAGGAACCATTGGTAATGACTCAAACCAGCCTAAGACGTACTTCAGGTGAGTAGCAGAATGTTTTTTCTAGGGGGGTTACATGACCCTTGACTACCAACGTATCATCACTGAGTCAATGTTAAATTGACATCAGTATGCAATAAATCAGCATGCGATGGATTTTCACTTGATGTAACCCCACTGCATTTACAAAGTCATGATTATACCACATTCTTCCTTTTGGTACTGTTAAAGCCATCCAGTGGAAGTCTGAGACTCAGATATTGCCCTGTATACCTCCTTGCTGGTCCATCACTTGGCAGCCAAGTACTTCTTTCTGTTACCACCCATTTTCCATTCCTAGAAAAGTCTTCTTTTTTCCTTAACTGCAGCTTTTACACCTTCATCCCAGCACCATGTTACTTTATGTGTTGGTGGGCCTCTTGTCATCCATACACTGAATCAATAACTCCCAAGAGATTGCTCTTGAGAGCTTTGTACTGCTCATTAACACGTCTGTCTACAGCTCTCTCTTCACCCACTACTCTACTCATCTTGCTATAGCAGAAGGCATCTCTAACTGCTTAGTTTTTCAACTTCCATATATTCCTTCTGGGTGCATAGGTATTTTTCTTCACTACCTGCTCCTTTACTACTGTGTCACATATCAGTAATTTGTGCTGCTGCATACACTCTTTGCTCCCTATAACTTTTGGATCGTTCATTAACTTAATATTAGCCCTCATGACCTGGAAATAGTTAATCTGTGTTCTATTATGGGAAGTAGGTCGTTGCACCAGCTGATCAGGGTGGTACTCCCAAGGGAAGTGGCAATGCTGGTGATAGGGATAGCTGGAACTCCTGTTTCATTAGCTACTGGAATGTCTGATCATCCCCCTTTGCTGACCTTTTCAGTGTGACACTAACATGGAGAGTAGACCAGCATACTCTCCCAAACACTTTCCTCTAACAACCTCATGCATTACCCAACGAGCTCTTTACATATCACACGACGTACCCCACTAGGTCACAAAGGTTGATGCCGGCAAGGGTATGCAACCTAATGGTGGACCTATTGAGGGGATGCATGACGAGGGCTCTGCTAGCATAGATTTTGGGGCCAGGATGGGGCTCAGACTTGTGCTAGAGGGTACAGGGCAATGTGGTTCCCAGGCTGCTGCTTCTGCCCAATACAGAGGGACCCAAACCGGAAAGTTGCACTCCAGGAGGCTGCCCTATAGTGGGTGTATAATGGCGGGACAGTTGCAGGGCCAAGGTGCACTTGGAGGGTGTCCCTGTAGCTGTCCTGGCAGGGCGTCCCGAGGACACTACCACAGCCGCCGGTTGGTAGGCTAAGAGTCCCAGCTCCCATACCTGGACTTGGAACTGTGCAGGAGGGTAGGGCCTGTGGCCTGTCTCTCCCCATTATTTTTACCAAATATGACAAAAAAAAAAAAAAAAAGAGAAAAATCAAAGCAAGCCTTAGCAAACTAAATCACCCAAGGGGATCTGAGTAGCATCACGGAATGTGGGCTGCTTAAGGGTAAAGCAGGGGAAGTGTTTGAGGAGTTGAGTAGGAGGTGTGTAGATGTTGGATGTTTGCTGGAGGTTAGATACAGGGATAGATCAGCCAGAATGATTCCTGGAAGGAACTGTCAATACAAGATACTTTGGCACGGTAGGGTAGATGGATAAGGTGGTGTGGGTATGCTGGTTAAAAAGAAATGGGTGGAATATGTCACGAATGTATTATGAGTGAGTGAAAGGAATGGTAGTTAAAATTTTGTTCGGTGGGGTCACATTTTCATTTATATTGGTGTACGCTCCATTGGCTGGAATGGATAACTTTGAAAAAGTTAGATTTTGGGATGGCTTAATATGCGTGGTAAGTGGTATGGGGGATGATGGAACTGTAGTTTTGGGAGGGGACTTAAATGGTCACGTAGGTGAAGCAGCTCAAGGATATGAAGGGGTACATGGGTGATGTGCATATGGCACAAGGAATGAGGAAGGGGAAAAGATACTTGAGTTTGGGGAGGCAGTGAACATGACTGTGTGCAACACACATTTTTGGAAAAGGGAGTGTCAGAATTTTTTGGCTCTCTTTTCAAACAAGTATAAGTCTAACAACAATAAATGTTAAATTTAAATAATAGGAGTCTCGGAAAAATTAGGGTACAATTAATACTCTAACTCACCCATAATTATCTTATATCCTAGCTAGTCCCCCCCAATTTAGCCAAATCATAAATGTTACTTAGCTAGATAGAGTCAGAATAACAGATGACGACAAGCCTGAGATCCTGCTTGGTTTGCCTGGGCCTTTCCACGCATCCTGTGGTGCAATTATATACAGCGTGCTGCTCAATCGAACTTAAGGAACAGAACTGAATAATGGAGTATCATGTTTTCCTCAAAGGCTTCAGAGATACCAAATATTATTTAATTACAATTACTTAAATACAGTGAATTACCTCACGAAATTTACAAGGTCTAACTTAATAAATCAATCTTATTATCATATAAGAATAGGATCAAATATTCATTCAATGTACATTAAAATATATTAGACTCTCTTCTGTTTTCCATCAGGATACTACGTCATCGTACCACGCATGCACATTTAGGTACAGTACATCCCCCTAGTATGCGCCTACCTGTATATGGGCGGCAGACATACTCAAGTACTAGGAATACATAAACTAATGGGAACATTAACATATGGGTGGCACCCCCCTCTATCAGTGACCTTTTTGACCCTTTGAGGGAAAATATCTAAGACATATACAGTACAATACAGTAGGATCTCGCCAATAATGTCTAATTGGTGCCAGAAAATAATAAGATTAGTTGTTAAATTGTCATGAGTAATATAAAACTCATCCTATCTATCTATCTATCTATTGCCAGACGCCTCAATACCGTTTGGGGTGGCCACAAACAAATCGCCTCCAAGTCGCCCTGTCCCCTGCCATTTCACTGCCCTGCTCCCAACTCACTCCCCCCTCTCTCATATACCTCTCCACCCCATCCCTCCATCTCATCCTCGGCCTCCCCCTCCCTCTTCCCCCCTCCACCTCACTCACATACACTCTCTTCGTCAGTCTTTCACCCTCCATCCTCTCCACATGGCCAAACCACCTCAGTGTGTTCCTCATAACGCTTCCTATCACATCCACATCCACACCACAACGCTCCTTTATATCCTCATTCGTCAGCCTGTCTCTCCATGTGACTCCACAGGCTCCTCTTAAATAACTCAATTCCACTGCTCTCACTCTTGACTTGTGTCCTTCCAACAATGTCCAAGCTTCACTTCTGTACGTTAGAGTTGGTATCACAATACTGTCATGTAGTAACTTTTTCACTTCCATGCTCACTTCCCTGTTTCTTATCACTGCTTTCAAAGAACCAGCAACCTTTCTTCCCTGCTGTACCCTTTCAAGCACTTCACCCTCCAAACCTCCATCCTTACTCATCACACTACCCAAGTACTTAAACGTACTCACATTTTCCAATTCCTCACCATCCAACCTCGCTGTACATTCACTAACTTCACCTCTCTCAAAGACCATCACTTTACTCTTCCCTACATTCACCTTTAGATTCCGTTTCTTACACACTCTCTCAAACTCATCCACCAAGCCTTGCAGCTCCCCTTCGTCTTCACTCAACAACACAGTATCATCTGCAAACAACAGTACAGGGAGTTTCCAAACACTATCCTCTCTCACCAGGGCCACTCCAACATCCACTACCCTACCTTGTACCTCTTTTATTAACCCATCCATGTACAGATTGAACAACCATGGAGACATGACACATCCCTGTTTCAAACCAACTTTCAAAGAGAAAAATTCACTTAGTTCACCATCCACACGCACTGCAGCCTTCGCACCATCGTACATACTCTTTACAGCATTCAACAACTTCCCATCTACTCCATATATTCTTAACACTTTCCACAATCCTTGTCTATCCACCCTGTCATATGCTTTCTCCAAATCCATGAAAGCCGCATACAACTTCTTTCCCTTCTCTAGAAACTTTTCCACTAAAGATCTAAGAATGAATATCTGATCTACACAAACTCTTCCCTTCCTAAAGCCTCCCTGTTCTTCTCCAACTAATTTCTCTGTTCTTTCTCTAACTCTGTCTATAAGTATCCTACCATACACTTTTCCTATTATACTAAGAAGACAAATGCCCCTATGATTACCACACACTTCTTTTTCCCCTTTTCCTTTGTACAAGGGAATAATTATACCTGACTTCCAATCCTCCGGGACTCTACCTTCCTCCTCATCCTAAACGAGTTAATAAAGTGTTTGGTGTGATTGTTTCGAGGCCTGCGCATGGAGGCTACAGCAGCGTACCCCCTGACCCCTCGCTGACCTCGTCCCCACTCCTGCCTCTTGTGCCAGGGTCACCTACATCCGTCAACAGATCATCAAACCCCACATAGTCAAAATCTTCAGGAAAGTCTCTAGTGTCATCATCTACTCAACCCCTCTCTGTTGCTCTTCCTCGGCTGGCCGGTGTTGTGAAAGAAAGCGAGTGATGAGTGACTGATGGCGGGCATTCACTCAGTTGTGATACTGTTTCTGGCATTTTCTTGAAATCTGATTTACAAGTCCAATCATTAGTCATTTATTTTGATGGCTACTCTCTCTCCATCTCAACAGACTTGAGTTGTGGCAGGAGTGCCGACCACGCTTGTTTAACGGTTGCCAATGTTGTATTATTCCAGGCTTTGACGAAGAAATTTACAGCCTGTCGAATGTTATATTTCTTCCAGAATACAACAACAGTAATTATGGTCGGGGTTGCAGGTATGCCAGGTGGAGCGGGTAAGTCAGGTGGGGCTGTGGAGGTGGAGAGGGAGGCAGCTCGTGAGTCAGGTGGGGCTGTGGAGGTGGAGAGGGAGGCAGCTCGTGAGTCAGGTGGGGCAATGGAGGTGGAGGGGACAGCGGCGGGTGAGTCAGGGGAGGTGGTGAGGGGAGGATCCTCCATCTGCTCCTCGCTACTGCTCACATTCTCAGCAACTTCCTTCACCTCTTCTTCTTTGTTTCAGTTCTCATCTTGTTATGGACATATTTGTAGTATAACAACTTGGCATTTGTGAAATAAATGTTATTCATGTGAATCCAAACGTTATTATAGAAACGGCTGATGAGGGTGGTGCGTAGTGGAGAGGCAGGTGTCACTCTCGGGGTTCACACCGGAAAGCACCGGTTATGGGCAGTTTTTTCCTGCCGCCTCGCATCGTGTGGGTGTGACTTGCGTACTCTGGTTAGGAAAATATTAAAAACAGGTCCTCGCACAATAGGGGGTTTCGCGTACTAGGATCTCGCATACTAGGGGTTGTACTGTACTATGGAAAATTGCTAAGCATTTATACACTTATTTACAATATAGCTGTCCATAAAGGTTAATGCAGTAGCATTTAATTTATTAATAATAAGAATTACTAACCAGAACCAGAGCTGAACCTTTGGGTTAAAAATCCGCTTGAATTAGGAAAAAAAAGCTCTCTGGTATTTTCCTCTGCTTTCAACAGGGACAACTATTTTAAAAAGGAAAGAAGCGCAAATACCGCCAATAACACAGGACACCTTCCTTTGGGGGAAAAAAGTTTCCACAGGGAGAGTAGGTTGAGTACAAATGAGTCTGGGGGAAACAGCAGCCAGAGAGACTGTTTCCAGGTCAGGAGGGCTGAAAGGAGGTAGATGAGGTATGTTAAAATTATAGGGAGTAAGGGGTGTGTGCAGCAACACAAATTATTGATATGTGACATGGTGCTTAAAGAGCAGGTGATGAAAAAGAAAACCTATGCAGGTGATGAAAAAGAACACCTATGCACCTATGAGGAAAATATGGAAGTTGGAAAATCAAGCAATAAGAGATGCCTTCTACAGCAAGATGAGTAGGGTTGTGGCTGAACTGGGTGTTGACAGAAGTGTTAATGAACAGTACAGAGCTCTCAAGAACAATCTCTTAACCTCAGGCAGTGGGGTGGTCGTAGGGAAACTCAACTTCAGAAGGAATGGTAGTGAAAATTTTGTTTGGTGGTCACATTTTCATTTATATTGGCTTATGCTCCACTGGCTGGACTGCATAATTTAGAAAAAGATTCAGGGATGACTTAATACGTGTGGTAAGTGGTATGGGGGATGATGAAGCTGTAGTTCTGGGAAGGAATTTAAATGGTCATGTAGGTGAAGCAGCTCAAGGATATGAAGGGATGCATGAGGGATGCGCATACGGCACAAGGAATGAGGACAGGGAAAGAATACTCGAGTTTCTTCTGACAATCTCTTAGGAGTTACTGATTCAGTGTGTGGACGGACAAGGCCACCCCTCCCCCCCCCAAGACATAAGGTAACTTAATGGTGGGATGAGGGTGTAGAAGTTAAGGAGAAAAGGTTTTTCTGGGAATGGAAAAAGGGTGGTAACAAAGAGGAATACAGTACCTGGCTGCCAAGCACATGGCTACAAAAGAGGTTTATGGGGCAAAATCTGGGTCTCAGTGACTTTTACATAATAACTTAAATAGTGTGGAAAGGAAGAAAATGATATCTAAGGTGACAGATCAGAAGAAGAGGTAACACAGGGATATCGTAGGTGAGCAGTGCGAGATGAATGATGAAGAAAAGGTAGTGGCGAACCAAGGGGATAGTAAAGACGCCTGGAGTAGGTTGCTGAATGAGTAGTTTGACTGGAACAGAGAAGGTTTGGAGTGAGCAGATCTAGTGTTTGGCCCTTGGCCTTTGATTGACGGTGCTACTGTGAACAGGGCAATAGGCAGGATGCAGGTGGGGAGGGCAGCAAGTGTGTCTGGGTTGACTGCTGAAATGCTAAAAACCTCAGGAGATGTAGGAGCAGGGTTAGTTACTGACTTAATAAACACGATTATATATGGGTGAGTTGTTGAAGGCCGTGAAGAGTATGTATGACAGTGCTCAGGCTGCAGTGCGTGTGGATAGCTAATCGAGTGAATTTTTCTATCTAAAGGTTGGGTTGAAACAGGGATGTGTCATGTCTCCATGGTTGTTCAATTTGTACACCCTCCCAAAAAGTATCGGCCCCTTAGGGTTGTGAAAATGAGCAAATTCTGCAGACACACATGAATCTATTAATCTGGTGCCTCAAGACATGTACCACTCTGTATGTGATGTTTGTTTTCAATTTCGAGTTCTAATACCGTAAATATCAAAAATATTTTCATTTATAATCACAGGATGCCATATATCGCAATGCCTCGCCCATGTCTCAGAATGATACGTGCTGTTAGATGGCCGATACTTTCTTGGGAGAGTGTATATGGATGGGGTTGTAAATGAGATACAAGGTAGGACAGTGAATGTTGGAGTGGCCCTTGTGAGAGAGGGCAGTGTTTGGAAACTCCCTGTACTGTTGTTTGCAGATGATACTGTGTTGTTAAGTGAAGACAAAGGGGAGCTGCAGGGCTTGGTGGATAAGTTTGGGAAAGTGTGTAAGAAGTGGAATCTAGAAGTGAATACAGGGAAGAATAAAGTGATGGTCTTTGAGAGAAGTGGAGTTAGTGAATGTTCAGTGAGACTGGATGGGGAGGAAATGGAAAATGTGAGTGCGTTTAAGTACTTGAGAATTGTGATGAGTAAGGATGGAAGTTTAGTGGGAGAAGTGCTTGAAAGGGTGCGGCAGGGAAGAGAGGTTAATGGTTCCTCGAAAGCAGTGACAAGAAACGGAAGTGAGCATGCAAGTGAAAAAGCTACTACAGGACAGTATTGTGATATCAACTCTAACGTATGGAAGTGAAGCCTGGACCTTGCTGGAGGGACAGAAGTCAAGAGTGAGAGCAGTGGAAATGAGTTACTTGAGAGGAGCATGTGGAGTCTCATGGAGAGACAGACAGACAAATGAGGAAGTGTGCATGTGCACGTGGGTGCCATAGGAAGCATTAGGAGAAACACATTAAGGAGGTTTGGCCATGTGGAGAGGATGGAGAGTGAAAGACTGACGAGGAGAGTGTATGTGAGTGAGGTGGAGGGGGGGGAGAGGGAGGGAGAGGCCAAGGATGAGATGAAGGGATGGAGTGGAGAGGTATATGAGAGAGGGGGGTGTGAACTGGGAGCAAGGCAGTGAAATGACAGGGGACAAAGCGACATGGAGGAGATTTGTTTGTGGCCACCCTTTACGGGATTAAGGCGTCTGGCAATAGACAGATCAATAGAGTTGTCCAATGAATGGCTGAAGAGTTGCACTGTACAGTAATCCCTCATTTATCCAGACATATTAGAGCCAAAGGCATGTCCTGGTAGTGGCAACATCCGGATAATGAACACTATTCCCCTACCATACCCAGATGCTACCTATACCCACCTCCAACCTATACCTAACCTATTTGTACAGTACCTATGCTTAATTTGGCAGTGTTTTCCAGTCATTCAGGCATATTTAGACATCAAAACACACACAGGAACCTATACACTACTGTATGTACAGTACCTCTCCTTATTTTGGCAATGTTTTCTGATCATTCTGCCACATTTTGACATCAAAACATATATAGGATTTACCAAAATAATTTGCAACACCAAGTAAACCATGCAAAAAAAAAACCATTGAAAACCAAAAGACTCCCTACCTAAACGCTACTGTATGTACAGTACCCCTCCTTATTTTGGCAGTGTTTTCTGGCCATTCTGGCATATTCTGACATCAAAACATACACAGGATTATCCAGAATAATTTTCAACAAGAAAATCATGAAAAAAAAAGAAAGAAAACCAAAAAAAAACCACCTTACCTAAACACTATTGTATGTACAGTATCCCTCCTATTTTTGGCACTGTTTTCTGGTCATTCTGCCATATTTTGACACTGAAACATACATAGGATTATCCTAAATAAATTTTAATACCAAGGAAACTTTGAAAGAAACCTAAACTTACCTGCCGAAAAACATTCGGTTGTGGTACTTACCACCCAGTGCACCGCAGACAGGCTTCTTAACCCGCACACCTCCAGCAGGTATAGAGTTGTCCCATGTAGTCTAGTGGTAAACATTTGCACCTAGCAAATGTCCCATAACTCGTCCTTCTCCTCCTCAACCTGCCGGAGGTGGGCAATGACTGGTGACGTATGGTGCAGTGATGGTGGCATACCCACCTCAGGAGATTCCGAAGACAGCCGCAAACTTACGTCCAACGGAGACTCAGTGGCTGTCAACGTGCTCTGTTGTGGGTCCAATGGGGAAGGCGGGAATCGAGCTGGTGGTGGTGGTGGTGGTGGTGGTGGTGGTGGTGGTGGTGGTGGTGGTGGTGGTGGTGGTGGTGGTGGAGGTGGAGGTGGTGGTGGTGGTGGTGGTGGTGGTGGTGAGAATGGGCTGGCACTCGTGGGAGTCGCAGGCTTGAAGGAGGAGTTAATCCTGGTCTGACGGTAGGACCGACAAGTCTGCTGAAGCATGACAGCATCCCAGACTCCCTGCAGCCCCATCGTCAGGCAGAGCAGCACCAACTCCCTGTCACAGTGCTGGTGCTCGGCATACTCCAGCACCCCCTCCAGGTAACCACGAAGGACACTGAGATGAGGGATTGAAGGAGTTGTGGAGGGCTGCTGTCCGGCTGTCCTCTTCTGTGCCCACAGAGGCAGCAGTGGCGATCTCCTCATCAGACATGGTCTGATAACCAGGATCGCAGCCATCATCGTCCAGCCAATCCCTCACGTCATCGATGTCCACCTGCTCTCCTGTTGTTTGAAGTAGCCTGTAGAAATCATCCATGTCAAACCCCTCAAAGTCGTGCTCAATTTTGATTCCCTGCACATGACGAGACCAACTGCTTTTGAGGGTTTTCATGGTGACCCTTCCACATGTGTGCCTAGTTGAACACTGCAGACTTCAGGTCGCAACGCCGAAGATTCTGCAAGGTTTGCTCCCCACGTGTGTCCTCGACAGCATCCTTGTCCTCCAGCATCACCATCACCTCATTCAGGAACCTCCGGCAGTACAGGTCTTGACAGCCACAATAACACCCTGGTCCATTGGTTGAATCAGAAAAGTCGTATTAAGTGGCAGAATCATACACCTAATCTGCCCGTCATAAGCAACCAAATCCTTCTCAGACAGATGTGCAGGGGCATTGTCCAAGGGCAGCAGTACCTTCACCTGGTAGCAAGCGATACTAAGGACCTCCGTTTGATGAAGAATAACCTCCCTGCCAAAATGTCTGTGGAATCAATCTCTGAAGACCTTAGCGATAAACCAGACCTTAACTGAATAGTACAAAACAAAAGGCAGACTATCCATCAACCCACGGAGACAATGTGGTTGTTTTGGATGCCCAACAACAACGGGTTTGAGGTGGTGCGTCCTGTTAGCACTGGCACAGCACAAAACAGAGACACATTGTTTGGACAACTTCAGACCAGGCACAGTCTTCTCCCTTTCCTCAGCTAGGGTATTGGTGGACAAGGAACGGTAGAACAGACCAGTTTCGTCAGCTTATAGACTTGGCTAAGGGCAAGGCCCTCATCCTTTATCAGGAACTGCACTTTCCAGCCAGACGAGTCAACTTCCTCCACTGCCGTATCCAAGGCCTCACTGTGTGCCTTATGGCCAGTAAGTCCATGGCGAAGCTTGAAGCGAGAAAGCCATCCCTCGGATGCCTTGAAGTAGTGCGCATTGATCAGGAATGCAAACTTCTCGGCAGCCATCTTCACCTCGGTCCCACGCACTAGCACACCAGCACCACATTGCTGACAAAACCATATCAATATCGACTGGTTGATAATTGTGTGCTGGGCCTGGGCCATTACCCTCCTGTCGCCCTGACGTGTGCTTTTGGCGAAGTCCTGTCTGTAATGCGAAAGCTTGTCATGTGATTTCTTGATACTGAACGATGTTGAACGGGCTAGATCATATTCGCGAAGAATGCATCCAGTGGTCCAGCCCGCGTCAACCTTGCCCAATATCTCTTGTCTCTTCTCCAGAGTTAGAACCTTCCTCTTCCATTTCTCAGGTGGTGGTGGGACCATCACCACAGACATGAGAATACAGCATAGGAGGCCACAACCAGAAGAAGGTAGGGTACCATGACAAACGCAACCGCATTCACAGCCATCCATGCAAGCAAGTCACTGCGACAAGATAAAGGCGGGAAATGAGGTGCGGGCTCATGTTGGCTGGCTGGTAAGCAGTACAGCGCTGCCATATCACACCCAATGGTTGCATCCGAGCACAGAGGAAGCAACACGCAGCAAACAGACATCTGCATATGAGGTTCACTTCCGTTTGCCCATGCAATGGTTAATACATGATGTCAACAGCAGATGACCAGTATATCACCGCCTCAGGCAGTGTACAACTAATGTTGCCTGCCAGGCGACACTGACCACTCGGTAGGAAAGCAGACAGGCACGCGTGGTGGGGGGTTTTGCACTAATCCCGGAGGCTGGGGGACTCCAGCCATTCGGTGTACAGGCAGACAGGCAGTTTTACCATACTTTTTCTCGTGGCTTGTGGTCTGTGTTACACACATGGTGGCCACCGGTACCCCTCAGCCAGGAACAACACTTGCCTTGTTCTTTCAAAAATAACCATTGGAATTTCTTGAAAATATGCTCAATGTGTTTCCCAGGCAAAATTACATAGGTTATCCATACTTAACCAAACCTAACCTATCCCATTAGGACTGCTTGGCTATGGTGGCCAACTGTGGTACTGAAACGAATATCCACACCGAATGGAAGTGTACTGTACAGTACAGGTATACCCTGGTTTAATGATGAAATTTGTTAAGTAAAAACCCATCGCTAGGCGAGGTATCCTGTTTTGGGGTAGATTTAACATGTAAAGTATGGGGATGTGTTTTTGAGCCTTGGGTGTCCTCCCCCATCCAAGTCCTAAAACAACCCAAATGAGTCCAAAAACATGTTTGAAGCCAATCTAAATAATCTAACAGCTGTAAAAGAAGCTAACCTAAGCCTAGCATCTGTAAATAGCTCACTAAAACCAACAAATAACACCTTAAAATCATCACATATAAGTCTGGAAAAAATCAAGCTTAGTAAACTGTACCCCAAAATGACAATGTTCACACCACCTATGGTTAAAACATACTAATCTAAGTCTAAAAACAGTTTATAAATCAACCTAAACACACAACTTTGGTCTAAAATATCATCAAAATTGGTTAAAAAAATCAAAACCCACCATTAAAACGGGGTTTGGCCATCGTTAGGTGAGGTATGGTGGTATTTCTACCCCCATCTTTAAGCCAGGGTATCGCATCTAGGGGTATCGTATATCAAGGTATACTTGTACAGTACGTACACACATACAGTACTGTACTATACTGTGTACAGTACTCATATGCACTGGTAGAGAATTTACTGTACTGATATTGAAATGTGTGTGTGTGTGTGTGTGTGTGTGTGTGTGTGTGTGTGTGTGTGTGTGTGTGTGTGTGTCCGTCCCGGTGGCTATACGACTTTTGACATTTCGTAGAGAGACGGACAGCCACTGTCACCAAATATGTACTCGTGGCTTGTGGTCTGTGTTCGATGGTGGTGGTGGATGGGAAAGACTTAGCTCGGTGGCTGCGTGACATTCAACATTTGGTAAAGAGGTGGATGGCCGCTGTCACCGAACATGTACTCGTGGCTTGCAGTCTGTGATACAATCTCAGTGGCAGATAGGAAAGACTTAGCCAGACAGCCGCGTGATACTGGACATTCGGTGGGGATGCTACGGACGTTTTGACGCTGCTTGTGGGTTACAGTCGTATTACTCGGGTCTTAGAGGTTTGTTGGGAGTGATCAGACGAGTGCACGACTTTGACCATTCAGCACAGGGGCGAACGGACAATTTATCTCTGGTTGTGGGTTGTGGACTACTTCCAGCTCATGGCTCGAGCCCAGCAGCCATGATACCAAATGTTTGGACATATCAGCTGGCCAGCCAAAGTTCTCGGACATTTTTACGTCTGGATAATAGCAAGTAAATTCGGATAAAGGTTTAATAGAGCCAAGGTTCAGCATCCGGATAATGAGCATCCGAATAATTGAGGGACTACTGTAAATGTGTACGGGGGAAGGGTGATGCCCTGGAAAGGGGAAATTATAGAGGCATAAAGCTTTAAGACCAGATAATGAAGATAATGGAAAGAGTTCTTGAAGGTATGATTAGTGAATGTGTGAATATTGATAAAATGGAGTTTGGGTTTATACCAAGCAAAGGAACCACTATACCATACTCACTGTTCGACAGCTTCAGGAAAAATACATGGGAAAGAAAAGGGATTATACCTTGTTTTTGCTGATCTGGAGAGGGACTTTGACAGAGTCCGTAGGGAGGTGATGAAGTGGGCAATGAGAAAGCTTGGGATCAAGGGGTGGCTGATTATGGCGGTTATGGCAATGTATGTGGGTGCTCGCACCCAGGTGAGGGCGAATGGAGATTTGAATGATGAGTTTTCCATGAATGTTGGTGTGCATCAGGGGTCAGTCTTTAGCCGCTTGTTGTTTATCATGGCACTTGAAGCCCTCTCACGTGACTTTAGAAATGGACTTCTGTAGGCGGTGTTGTATGCCAATGATTTCGTACTGATTGCACAGAATGAAAAGGAGGCAAAGGAAAGATTTAGGATGTGGAGAGATGGTGTGGGACATGAGGGTTTAAGAGTAAATGCATATAAAGCAAAAGTGATGGCATCTAGGGCTGCTGGCAGTCCTGTCAAAGAAGAGGGAGAGTGGCCTTGTGCAATTTGCCACAAGGTAGGGGAAATAATTTCATCTTGTGCAGTGTTTGTGATAAGTGGGTGCATAAGAGATGTAGTGGTATTAGAGGTAGACTGGGAGGTAATCCTGATTTCATGTGGGCAATGTGTTGGGAATAGCATGTGGAGATTATGTGAAAGAACTGATCTTGCTGGTGAGTCTCTTGAGTGTGTGGAGGAGTTTTGTTATTTGGGAGACATGTTATGTGCTGGAGATGGAGATGGACCGAGCTCTGTGGCCAGAGTGTGGAGTGGTTGGAAGAAGGTCATGGAATTGTTGCATCTCCTTACACTGAGAGGACTCTCCCTCCGTGCTAAGGGATCTTTGTATGCAGCATGTGTTAGGAATGTAATGGTTTACAGTAGCAAGCCCTGGGCAGTAAAGGAAGAGGATATTCACAGGCTTACATGTACAGAAATGACAATGATTAGGTAGATGTGCAGTGTGTCCTAGAGTGCGAGGCCTGGGGAGGGGGCTAGGTTTACAATGAAAGAGTTAAGAGGTGATGGGACTGGAATGTATTGGTGGTGTGATGAGGAGAGGTAGATTGAGATGGTCTGGGCATATGGAGAGGATGGGGGACGATACTTGGGTGCAGAAAGTGAGAAGTGTCAATGTTACGGGTAGGGTTGCGAGAGGCAGAAGACCTAAGACAAGGTCATTGAGTGTGACTCAGGAATGAGGGACTAAATAGGGAAGCTGCCAGTGATCGAGCAGCATGGTGAGCCACCATTAGATGACCAAAGCTGATGCGTGCAAGCATGATGGAATCTTTAAAAATTAAACAAATGAAATTATTGCTCCAAGACTCATCTTTAATCAGCTTTCTCTCTTCCTAAAATGTGTGTTGTGGACAATCATGTTCATTGCCTCCTCAAAGTCCAATACTGTTTCCTTTTCCATATTCTTCATACCATATGCACATCCCCCGTGCTCTCCTTCATATCCTTGAGCAGCTACACCCACATGACCATTTCAACCCCACCTAAAACTATTATCTTATCATCCCCCATGCCACCAACCACACATATCAGATCATTCCTAAATCTGTCCTTTTCATCATACAAGCCAACCTGTGGTAGCATATGCTGGTATTACTATAACCAGGAATTTTTCTAAACAATATTTTCAATGCTATAATCCTTTCATTTACTCTCTGTACATTCACAACACATTTCACCCATTTCTTTTTGACAAGCATGCCCACACCACAATATCGTCCACACTGTATGACTTATATCTACAATCCTTCCCAACAATTATTCTTGCTGATTCTCCACTAAACCTAACTTCCTGTAGGCAGCATCCATTCATGTCCTGGGGAAGGTCTCCCATCATTTCTTTTTCCCACAAAGATGCTGCAAGTCCTTACTATGTAGGGAAGCACAGCCTAGTTACTGCAACCAAGGCAGTAACTCCTTCACTCTAATCCCATATTTCATTGGTTTATTCTTTTGACTTTCAGAATCCATATGGTACTGTTCAACCTGGGAAGGATTTCTCATGATAAATGGGGTAATGAAGGCTATGTCTGACTATTCAATTTTGAAAATGGGAAGGATCTCTCATAATAAATGGGTAATGAAGACTATATCTAGTTGTTCTTGACTGAGAAGTTTATCAGAAGCTGAATAAAATTGCCAGAAAATAAAACATGTCACTTGACTGAATGGGTTGAAGATGGCTGAACCAGATCGCTCCAAGAGAGCCTGGGTACCTGCTGTGGCACCCTAGCTGAGTGAAAATGGCCCACAGTTCATCTGACCCAAGGAGACTAGACATCTGACCCATACACTAGAGTCAGATATCTGTGGCAATGTTTACGTTATTTAATCTAATGTAAAAATGATGCCATGTTTCCTCTTAAGTAATCCATGTTTGGGGTTGGGCCATAGTATAGCTGATATTTCTTGTGTACTGAATGCCAAACCACCAAGTACCAAAACCAGCTAATTACATCCCAACAGTTACTTGAAGCTGTTGGGGAAAAAAGGAATTTGAGATTGTAATAATTTCTGTAATAATATGGGTCACAGCTTCACCTAGAAGAAATCACTGAGTGACTACTTGTCGTTGAATGTTTCCAACCTAAAAGTGATGATTGCTTGGATAGTTACCAAGCTTGTAGCCACATTTCATTCTCATAGTAATACCTCCCAGGGTTGATGGTAGCCACCCATCATATCCACACCACAAAACAGTAACATGAAAACAAACCGCAAGCTTGTCACCCCTGACAAAAGTCCTCTTATCAGTGGTGCACAAATTTATTGGCACCTGTTGATAGTCTTTCTTACAGCATCCATTCTTCCTGGTTAGGAAGAGCTTCTGCA
The DNA here is from genome assembly GCF_032717465.1 of Coenobita brevimanus. Taxonomy (NCBI): domain Eukaryota; kingdom Metazoa; phylum Arthropoda; class Malacostraca; order Decapoda; family Coenobitidae; genus Coenobita; species Coenobita brevimanus. The sequence continues at coordinate 28,686,190 of NC_137043.1, read as the reverse complement.
CTACAATGAATCTATTATGCACATATTCATGGTCACTTGGCATGATCTGGTTTCTTTCTCTGTTCCTGCACTCACGACTGAATTACTAAGTATAACTTGGGAAGCAAAAGGTTGATTATACTAGCAACTGCAGTAACTTTGATCTCTGCTGATCTTTTGAAGCCATTAGGAGCCACGTTTCTAATTATTATATTCCGGCACTCGAAAGACCTCTACTACCCATTGCATCAGATTATAATGCATTTCTATTTTGTCACCATGTCCTCCATCATCCAGGAGGTGATTGACATGAGGTGAGATGGCTATCTTCCTTTGGTGGTTCTAGTTCATTTCCTTCTCTCTCTCTCTCTCTCTCTCTCTCTCTTTTTTTTTTACAGCAAAATTTACAGTGCGGGTGCTCACCATCCACTAACGATGTAGTGCTGCTCTTGGGTGCCTGTCCTATCCTCTCTTCCTTCCTTCTTTCCTGCCTTCCATTTTGCCAGTTTATGTTGACATGAAATGAGAGATAATGATTTTTAAAGGAAATGATGCAGTAAACAAATACATGTAGATCATTTATGCAGTCTGTGACACCTAAGCCTGCTAAAGCTTCCATTAAGTTGGGAGAAAACACATTTGTCAGAGGGAAGTTTGACACTGTAATCAACTTTCCTAATTTTATCATAAAATTTATGATGCATTAGTTTAGCAGAGCAAGGACTACTGTACCGTAAATAACCACACCATCCTTTTAGGCGACTTGGATGACCTTGGTGGAGCTGAGGAGACCCTGAAATTCAGTCAGCAACTGGGAATACAACTGCCTCCTGCTGCTGTGGCTCGTATGTTGGCTCTTCTGGCCCGTCACCGCCACCCTGCTCCTTTGGCCCTCCTTGCTCTCAAGTATCTTCGTCCTCTTCCACCATCACCAATCATCTCAAAGCCACCGAAATTCAAGTTTAAGTTTTGAAATTAAAAAATTGTTACTTTAGTGATGGTTCATGGATACCTTTTATTTCATAACCTGAACACCTGTACCCTATCTATTTATCTACTGCCAGATGCCTCAATCCCGTAAGGGGTGGCCACAAACAAATTGCCTCCATGCTGCCCTGTTCAACACCATTTCACTGCCTTGTTCCCAGCTCACACCCCTCTTTCATATACCTCTCCACTCTATCCCTCCATCTCATCTTCTACTTCTCCCTCCCTCCCTCCACATCACTCACATAAACTTTCCTCACTAGTCTCTCGCTCTTCATCCTCTCCAGATGGTCACACCGCCTCAATGTATTTCTCCTAATGTTTTCTATCACATCCACATCTACACCACAACGCTCCTTCACCACCTCATCTGTCAGTCTCTCTCTCCATATAACTTCATATGCTCCTCTCAAATAACTAATTTCCACCGCTCTCGCTCCTGACTTGTGTCCTTCAAACAAAGTCCAAGCTTCATTTCCATATGTCAGAGTTGGTATCACAATATTGTCATGCAGCAACTTTTTTATTTCCATGCTCACTTCCCTGTTCCTTATCACTGCTTTCAAAGAACCATCAACCTTTCTTCCCTGTTGTACCCTTTGAAGCATCTCACCCTTTAAACTTCCATCCTTACTCAACACAGTATGCACTCATATTTACCATTTCCTCCTCATCCAGCCTCACTATACATTCAGTGGCTTCATTTCTCTCTTGTAATAATTTATGTGAAGGTAGAGTCCCGGAGGACTGGAAGTCAGGTATAATTATTCCTTTGTACAAAGGTACAAGGGAAAAAGAAGGGTGTGGTAATCATAGGGGCATTTGTCTTCTTAGTGTAGCAGGAAAAATATATGGTAGGATACTTATTGACAGAGTTAGGGAAATAACAGAGGAATTAATTGGAGAAGAACAGGGAGGCTTTAGGAAGGGAAGAGGTTGTGTAGATCAGATATTCATTCTTAGATCTTTAGTGGAAAAGTTTCTAGAGAAGAGAAAAGTTGTATGTGGCCTTCATGGATTTGGTGAAAGCACATGACAGGGTGGACAGACAAGGACTGTGGAAAGTATTAAGAATAAACGAAGTAGATGGGAAGTTGGTGAATGCTGTAAAGAGTATGTATGAGGCTGCAGTGTGTGTGGATAGTGAACTGAGTGAGTTTTTCTATTTGAAGGTTGGATTGAAACAGGGATGTGTCATGTCTCCATGGTTGTTCAATCTGTATATGGATGGGGTTATAAAAGAGATACATGGTAGGGCAGTGGATGTTGGAGTGACCCTAATGAGAGAGGGCAGTGTTTGGAAACTCCCTGTACTCTTGTTTCCAGATGATACAGTGTTGTTAAGTGAAGATGAAGGGAAGCTGCAAGGCTTGGTGGATGAGTTTGGGAGTGTGTAAGAAACGGAATGTAAATGTGAATGTAGGTAAGAGTAAAGTTATGGTATTTGAGAAAAGTGAAGTCAGTGAATGTACAGTGAGGTTGGATGAGAAGCAAATGGAAAATGTGAGTGCATTTAAGTACTTGGGTAGTGTGATGAGTAATGATGGTGGTTTGAAGGGTGATGTGCTTGAAAGGGTACAACAAGGAAGAAGGGTTGCTGGTTCCTTGAAGGCAGTGATAGGAAACAGGGAAGTTAGCATGAAAGTGAAAAAGTTATTACATGACCTGTGATACCAACTCTAACATATGGAAGTGAAGCTTGGACCTTGTTGGAAGGACACAAGTCAAGAGTGAGAGCAGTGGAAATGAGTTATTTGAGAAGAGCCTGTGGAGTCACATGGAGGGACAGACTGACAAATGAGGATGTGAAGGAGCATTGTGGTGTGGATGTGGATGTGATAGGATGCATTAGGAGAAACACACTGAGGTGGTTTGGCCATGTGGAGAGGATGGAGAGTGAAAGACTGACGAGGAGAGTGTATGTGAGTGGGGTGCAGAGGGAGAGAGGGAGGGGAAGGCCAAGGATGAGATGGAGGGATAGAGTGGAGAGGTATATGAGAGAAGGGTGTGTGAACTGGGAGCAGGGCAGTGAAATGGCGGGGTACAGGGTGACATGGAGGCGATTTGTTTGTGGCCACCCCTTATAAGGAATTAAGGCATCTGGCAATAGATAGATAGATAGACAGACCTTTCACAAGTCATATTAAAAAATCAGTATAGAGCAGTCTGAAGTGGGAGGTGTGTTAGAAGTGGGCTGATATAATATGAGAGGTGAGCTGGGGTAGTGTGACTGGGGTGCAAGGTTAACCCTTTCCCGTTAAGGAAGGAGCGTAAATTCTGGCTGTGTGCATAACTCTCGCTTGAGAGCTTTCAGAACAGTGGCGTAGAGACATTTTACTTCTAATGCTCGTAGGAAAGTTACTATTCATCATAGAAAGGCCACTTTGGTCTCATTTTGAAGATGAAGAGTTTTGCTCTGCCATACATTGTCCAGAAAGGCAATATATACAAAATAAAATGCAAAAAAAGTGAGTACAGTAGAAGTTAGCTGACATGCTAATGTTTTACACCGTCCTTTAAAAAAATATTCGCCAAAAAAAAAACTTCAAGAATTAATTATATTTTTTGTTTCAGTACATAGCAGAATAAATTTCCTTTCCAATAATGCATTATTTGTTGTATTTTATTAAATAATAACGCAGCATACATATGCGAGAAAAAGGAGCATAAATGTTCGGTGGGAGGTCACGAGGTGTACATTCTACCTGTGAGGAACCTCACACCACACTGAGCCGAGCAAACCAAGTGAAGTGAGCACGCACGCACCAGCTGTGGCAAGTGTAGCTCCGCCCACTTTTGCCCGTCATCCAACAAACATGACGACTCCCTAAATATTTCTTTTGAGATTACATCGGATGACGGGCAAAGTCGTCATACTGATGTCAGAGGTTGACAAACGCACGACGACCCAGGTCATCATTGGTAAGTCTAAGGGTTAAATGAGAGTTGTACCATCCTCTTCTGTCTTTCTTTCCTTCATTCTTTCCTCATCCTTCTCTCTTTGGGTGACTTTACACTACCTCTTCTGTCTTTCCTTCATTCTTTCCTCCTCCTCCTGCCTGTGTGTGACTCTACACTTTGTGACCAGCCAAATGGTTTCCTGTACACCAGGAAACCATTTACTATGCTGGGTGACAACCATATAACCAAATTTTGGCGCCTGGTGGTTTAGTGGGTAATTACGACGCTCCAATCATATTGAGCCGGTGAAAGTTTATATCCATGGGGTGGTTAGAGTTTATTGCTCACATAATGCCACTCAGGTATGAGTGAGGCTGGTCACTCTCATCTTGAATGTCAAGAACAACTTGCCTTGCCCCGGGCTCCTATGCTTCTCATGGGGCAACGTAGGATTGGATGAGGAATGATAAAAAAATTATTATTATTATCAACATTATCCATCCATCCGTCATCCAATCCTATGTCGTTCCATGAGAAGCGTAGGAACCCGGGGCTAAGCAAGTTGGTCCTGACATTTAAGATGAGAGTGATCAGTCTTACTCATCCATGACTGGCATTACGTAAGCAATAAGCCTCAACCACCCCTTGGATATAAACCTACACAGGCTCAGTCTGATTGGAGCACCTTAATTACCCACTAAACCAGGTGCCATAATTTGGTTATATGGTTACCACCCAGCATAATAAATGGTTTCCTGGTGTACAGGAAACCATTTGGCTTGTCACTCAGTGTACAGTCACTCACAGGCAGCGGGAAGAGGAAAGAATGAGGGAAAGAAAGACAGATGAGGCAGCGTAAAGTCACCTGAAGACAGAAGGATGAGGAAAAAATGAAATAAAGACAGAGGGGGAAGGATGGATGAGTCTGTAATATATATATATATATATATATATATATATATATATATATATATATATATATATATATATATATATATATATATATATATATATATATATATATATACACACACACACACACACACACACACATATATATATATATATATATATATATATATATATATATATATATATATATATATATATATGGAGCCTCTGTGGTACAGTGGTAAAGTGTGCGTTTTCGTACATGGAAGAACGAGGGTTCACGCCCCACCAGGGTAATAAACTTTGGGAGCGTTCTTCCAGCCTTGTACTGCTTTGGTGGACGTAAGAGGTGCTGTGGTTGAACCTGCGTTGCATACCATAATGTATGGTTGCACCCAGTCGGCTTGCGCGGGCCCATTACACTTCCAAAGCCACTCCAACACTACAATTACACTTACAAGCACTTCTCACCCTACATACAATCTCTATCAGTCATCCTAAGCCACTTGGTAGAGATACATAGGCTGTATCGTCCCCACTTCATTCAGCACAGGCCGGTCCTGCAGTGGACACTCAAACGGCTGATGATGATTTTATATAACTATATATATATATATATATATATATATATATATATATATATATATATATATAATGAGAGAGAGAGAGAGAGAGAGAGAGAGAGGGCAGTGGAGGTCCCATCATTAACACACTTAGTTTAATGGTACTCTATTCTAGAGTGGCTCTACACTGAGTGTTAATTCAAATGATTTTCAGTAAACCTTTAAATCATTTAAAAATGCTGGGTGGTAAAATTATAACCAACGAAAATGTGCTCCTGTGTGTCGCAAGTGGGTTGGCGGAGGGTTAGTGCCCCTCCCCGGAAAACAACTAACTATAAATACAAACAAGGTACCATGGACCAGGACTGACAAACAGGCAACGACCACGCAACGAACAAAGGACATGGTATGGACTGCAACGTGGAATGTAAGGGGTGTGAATGATGAGATGAAAGAGAGAGATATTGTCCAGGTGCTTTAGGGTGCATAAGCGGATATATGTGGATTATCTGAGATTACATGGAGAGGTGATAGTGTAAGAGAATGGTAGCATGGATGGGGTACATGTGCAGGAGTAGGTGAGAATGAGAAAGCAAAAGAGGGAGTATGTTTTGTTGTGTGCAAGGGCTGGAAGGAGAATATAAGAGAGTATGGTGTGTGTGTGTGTGTGTGTGTGTGTGTGTGTGTGTGTGTGTGTTTTACCTATTTGTAGTATACAGGAACTGAGCAATGCTCGTGTTGTCCTGTCTCCATATCCACATTTATCTAGTTTACTTTTACACACACGAATGTTTTTCTCCTGCACCACCTTTTTGTCTAAGTCGTTCCAAATACTTATGTATTTACCCAATATACCTAATTGAGATACACACGAAATATGCTATGCTTGTGGGTTCCCATCGTTGTTTCTCAGTAAGTCAAATTTAGCTTTAAACTCGTTTAAGTTTTTAGATTGGATGATCTCTTTGTCCAGGCTATTCCATATATCTATACTTCTGTAAGGAAAGCTATATTTCTTGATATCCTTCAAGCAGCTTGACTTTTTCAGTTTCATTCCGTGTCCTCTTGTTGCTCTCTTATCCCATAAAAACAGATCTTCACGGTCAATTTTATCTACTCCCACCATGGTCCTGAACACTGCAATCATGTCTCCCCTCTTTCTCCTTTCCTCTAAGGAAGGCAAATCCAGCTTTTCCAGCCTCTCTCTGTATGATAGATCTGCCAGACTGGGGACCATTTTGGTTGCTGTTCTTTGTATTCTCTCAATCTTGTTTATATCTTTCTTTTTGTGTGGGGACCACACTACCGCTGCATATTCTATCCTGGGGCGGATCATGGCTACTATTAATCTTTTTATCATCTCCTCATCCATATTATGAAATGCTACTCTTATGTTAATCAGGAGTTTATAGGACTCTCCAACTATCTTGTTAATGTGCTTTTCAGGTGACAAACTATCTTGGACCAGCACTCCTAAGTCTTTCTCTTCTCTCATTTTAGTGATTAATTCATTACCCAACAAATAATTCATTGATGGCCTCCTGGTACTTTTACCCATTTCCAATATTTTACATTTCTTTACATTAAATTTCATTTCCCACTTCCGGCTCCAATCATGTATCCTATCCAGATCCTCCTGCAGCATTTTACGATCCTCCTCAACCTCTACCTTCCTCAAGATCTTTACATCATCAGCAAACAGACTTGCATAACTGTTCACTCTATCTACCATATCATTTACGCAAATCAGGAACATTACTGGCGCCAACACCGAGCCTTGGGGGACTCCACTTGTTACTTCCCTCCATCCAGACATCCTATCCTTTATTACTGTCCTCATTTGTCTGTCTCTCAAAAAGTCTCTCATCCATTCCAGGAGTTTCCCCTTCAGTCCTCCTATATATTCTAGTTTCCACATTAGTCTCTTATGAGGTACCTTGTCAAAGGCCTTCTCTAAGTCTAAGTACACACAATCCCCCCAACCATCTCTCTCCTGTACCACGTCAATCGCTCTTGAGTAAAAGCTCAACAGGTTAGAAACACATGACCTTCCACTTCTGAATCCAAACTGACATTCGACCAAAATATTCGTGTGTGTGTGTGTGTGTGTGTGTGTGTGTGTGTGTGTGTGTGTGTGTGTGTGTGTGTGTGTGTGTGTGTGTTACCTAATTGTATCTTTACAGGAATGAGCCAAGCTTATACTGTCCCGTGTCTTAAACCATATTTATCGTACATATCCTTAAATTTGTGAATTGTTTTGGCACACACTATTTCATTCGGTAATGCATTCCACTGATCAATTGCTCTGTTTGGGAAACTGAATTTCCTTACGTCTTTATCACCTCTCTTCTCATGCAGTTTTTTGCGGTGTCCTCTTGCTGATGCTTCCCTGTAGGTTAAGTAATCATGTCTATTTTCTCCTTCCCTGATGTGCATCTATATAGCATTATCATGTCACCTCTTTTCCTTCTCTCCTCTAGTGTTGGTAGATTCAGTTTATTTAGTCTTTCTTCATAGCTTAGATCCCTTAAGCTTGGTACCCATCTTGTAGCGGCCCTTTGAACTTTTTCAATCTTGTCTGTGTGTTTTTTGAGATAAGGACTCCAGACTACTGATGCATATTCCAGGGTTGGTCTGATGAATGATGTTATTATCCTTCTTAGCATGTCTTCATTTATGTATGTGAATGCTATTCTCATATTTGCAAACAGTGTATACATGTTCCGTACCTTCTCACTGATGTGGTCAGCCGGAGATAGTCTGTTATTGATAATCACAACTAGGTCCTTCTCTCTTTCTGATGTGTGTAGAGTTTTATTTCCTAACGTATAATCCCAATCAGGTCTTTTTCCACTTTTACCAAACTTGATTACATGAGACTTGTCCACATTGAATTCCATTTGCCATGTATTACTCCATTCATGAAGTTTATTTAATTCTTCCTGTAGCTCTTTACAAGAGTCTGTGTTAGTAATTCTCCTTTGTATTTTTGCATCATCTGGAAACATATTTAGATAGCTTTCATTTCCAGTGTTACTGTCTGTATTATTTATATACACCAAAAACATGATTGGTGCCAGCACTGAGCCCTGTGGTACTCCACTAGTCACTTCTTTCCATGATGAGTGATTTCCCCTTAGTATTGTTCTCATTTCTCTTTTTATGAGAAAATCTTGCATCCAACAAAACAGTCTGCCTCGAATTCCTCCTTGATGGTAAAGTACCCACCGCCGCCGGACCACCCACCCCGCCACCCCCCACCCCACCACCAAGCCACCACCACACCGCCACCCCAGGAGGACACCACGGCGGGGTTATTGACCCGGAACAAGAGGGTCACCAGGATACTCCTGTCCTAAGTCCCTCTTCCCCGCAACTATCCCAACGCCAAGTAAGCAGGAAGAGACAACGACCCTGCGAGCGGGGCAGCCTTCACCAGGTTCGGGGTGGGACTGATCCAGAGTCAGTCCCAGGAAACACTGCGGTACAGCCACCGTACGTGCCGGGGAAGGAGCGGTCACTGTATGCCCTTCAGTTGTTTGCCCCGCGACACCGCCATCACGGCCACCGTACGTGAGGGGGAAGGAGCGGCCACCGTATGCCCTTCGGTCACAGCCACCTCTGGGGATGGCCTCGGGGCATTAGTTATTGAACGTGCCCCGACTGGCAGAGACAGGAGTAGTGGAACCATGTTCACGGCTACTGTACGTGACGGGGAGGAAGTGGCCACCTTACGCCCCTCATCCACTACCTCCTCCTACTACGGAAGTAACACTGCGTTCACGGCCACCGTACGTGACGGGGAAGGAGCGGCCACCGTACGCCCTTCAGTTACTTCCCAAAGGGCAGGCAGGCCCACGGCTACAGCCACTGTACGTCCCAGGGTAGACAGACCCACGGCTACGGCCTCTGTACGTACCGGAGAGGGCGCAGCCTCCGTGCACCCCTCTCCTGCCTTTTCCTCCTACGGGAGTAACACCGCGTTCACGGCCACCGTACGTGACGGGGAAGGAGCGGCCACCTTACGCCCTTCAGTTACTTCCCGAAGGGCAGGCAGGCCCACGGCTACGGCCACTGTACGTGCCAGGGTAGACAGACCCATGGCTACGACCTCTGCATGGACCGGAGAGGGTGGCCTCTGTGCACCCCTCTCCTATCTTTTCCTCCTTCGGGAGCAGCACCGCCAGCATGGTCACTGTACGTGCGGGGGAAGGAGCGGCCACCGTACGCCCTTCAGCTGTGAGCCCTAGGAGTCACGAAACCACGTTCACGGCCACCATACGTGACGGGGAAGGAGCGGCCACCGTACGCCCTTCATTCGTGATTCCGAAGGCCCTCCCGAAGCAGGAGGTCCCTTGCACAGCCGACCCTTTCCCTCTCGGCTGCGTGGGACGCCCTTTGTCTCCCTACAGGAGTGGTTCCCCGGAGGTGCTGCCGGAGTGGTGGCGTGGCCCAATCCAAGCCCTACCACCTACACCTGGGAGGTCCCTGCCCCTGACGGACACCAGACGGAGACGGCGCTGCAGTTCACCCCTGACGGCGCTTCCCCCTACAGGCGGCCGTAGCCCCTGGACCCCCAGGCCTGACCAGCAGCCCCCGGGCCCGGGCAACCCAGGCTCTCTCTCTCCCCGGAGCCAAAGGCGACAGACCCGCCTCCTGCAGCTGTTCGGCCCTAGTCCCGAGGGCCACCACTCAGGTCGAGGCCCCCAGGCCGGAGGGCCTCCCTGCACCCCACCGACGAGGCTCCAGTACGAGGGCCTCCTCCCAGGTCGAGGCCCCCAGACAGGAGGGCCTCCCTGTACACCCTGTACATGACCCGGGCAGTGACGCCCCTGCGGGCAGTGCGTTGCCCCTTGCAGGAGGGCTCCCCATAGGGCCTCTCCCTCACGCCCTGGACACCGCCGCAGATTATGCCCAGGAAATACGGGTATATAGTGACCTCAACAACTCTTATGTCGTGAACAGTCGAGACGGGAATGTATAGTGACAAGCAACGGAGTGAAGGCCCGAATGATATAGGTGACTAAGTTACCAATAGTATACTGAGACCCGATACCTGGCAGAATAGAAAATACCGACAACTATATACAGGAGAACTTATAGAGATCGTGGGTCAAGATCAGTGGTGCGCGGGAAAAATCAAAGACCTGTGAATCAGTGCTACTGCGACTAAGTGACTTTCTCGAGTGTCGCGACCCGCACCCTACACACTTATAGTAATATTCATTCCCCTAACCCTTGGCCCTGTCCTCCCCCAGTGTATCGGACTTAATATATAAAATACCAATTCTGCCTATAAACAGTATACGGGTATCGCGATTTTAACACCCATTATCCATGTATAAGTGGAGTACTATGTCTTGAGTGTAACTGTGAACATTTGTATTAAAGGCTAACTCTGTGTCCCTGTCCAAAGCATATCCAGTATCTCTCTGTTTTATATTGTAACGGTGTAGGAATTGAGACAATAGATGTGTTAAGGTGTACTGCCTGGTTTTTATGTCCGGTTCCTTTGTGAGTGCTTTACTTCCGGTCCGGAAAGAGGACTCCGCTCAGTCGCTGGTGTTCTTAGGACGAGAGGTCGGACTAAAAACACCCTGCATAACAGATGGTACAGTTTCTATAAAAGTCTTTGGTGTGGTACTGTGTCAAATGCTATCTTGAAATCTAATCGTCCACCCATCCTTCTCTTTCCTGTATTGTGTCTGTTACTCTGTCATAGTAGCTCAACAGATTAGTAACACATGATTTTCCTTTTCTGAAACCAAACTTTCTGTTATCATATTGTGTTCATCTAGATGTGTGTGTGTGTGTGTGTGTGTGTGTGTGTGTGTGTGTGTGTGTGTGTGTGTGTGTGTGTGTGTGTGTGTGTGTGTGTGTGTGTGTGTGTGTGTGTGTGTGTGTGTGTGTGTGTGTGTGTGTGTGTGTGTGTGTGTGTGTGTGTGTGTGTGTGTGTGTGTGTGTGTGTGTGTGTGTGTGTGTGTGTGTGTGTGTGTGTGTGTGTGTGTGTGTGTGTGTGTGTGTGTGTGTGTGTGTGTGTGTGTGTGTGTGTGTGTGTGTGTGTGTGTGTGTGTGTGTGTGTGTGTGTGTGTGTGTGTGTGTGTGTGTGTGTGTGTGTGTGTGTGTGTGTGTGTGTGTGTGTGTGTGTGTGTGTGTGTGTGTGTGTGTGTGTGTGTGTGTGTGTGTGTGTGTGTGTGTGTGTGTGTGTGTGTGTGTGTGTGTGTGTGTGTGTGTGTGTGTGTGTGTGTGTGTGTGTGTGTGTGTGTGTGTGTGTGTGTGTGTGTGTGTGTGTGTGTGTGTGTGTGTGTGTGTGTGTGTCATGCAAGCAGAGTGAAAGATGAGTTCTGTGAAAATGATAAGCTTGCATGGAAAAGTTTGAAAGGAATGGTAGAGTGTTTCTGACTGGAGATATGAATGGAAAATTAGTGAATGTGAAGGTGGATGTAGTAGTTCGTGAGTGGGGTGTGCCTGCAGAAGTGGATGAGAATGGTAGTGCTCTAGTGGACATCTGTGTGGGGAGGGTGTTGGTGACTGCCAATACCCTTTTTAGGCACAAAATGATCCACAGGTATATGTGGCAAGTGATGACAAGGGTGGGTGGTGAAATGAATGAACGGAAAGTATGATCGATTATGTGTGTGTGTGTGTGTGTGTGGATGACAGAATGAGAAGGTACGTAATGGATGCAAGAGCATACAGAGGTTGGGGGAGTGGACTTTCTGACCACAACTTGGTGACAGAAGTCAAGGTTCAAGTGCAATGGAGGAACAGAAGGGGGGAGGGACAGGAGGAAGTTGTCCATACAAGAAGGGTAGAAAGGTTACAAGAGGATGGAAAAAATGCAGAATATAAGAGAAGCGGAGAAGCAATTGGGTAAATTCGATTTGGAGCAGATGGGGGAGGTGGAAGGTGTGTGCAAGACATTCACAGAAGAAATCTATGAAGCATGTGAGACCGTGTGTGGGGCGAAATGAAGATGAAAGGGGGTGCAAGGAACAGCATGGTGGAATAAAGAGGTGAGACAAGCTGTGGTGCAAAAGAAGAAAGCATATAATGAATGAATGGGAAGCAGAGGCATGGAAGAAGTTGATAGATGGCAGAGAGAGTTATATGTACAGAGGAAGAAAGAGGTGAAAAGACTGGTAAGAGAAAGAAGGGAGTGGATGAGATACTTGGAGGGAATTTGAGTGTAAGATGGAGAGAATGTAAGAAAATGTTCTGGAAGGAGGTAAAGAGGGTCAGACAGGGTGATAAGGAAGTTATAGTCTGATTCCCGCCCGTTTGCGGCTTAGGTGTGGCCCACACCTGTGGACAATGGTGCCACGTTTCCCCAACTTGCGATGTGAAACGGAAGCTGTTTATGTACAAGGCATCACAAATTCGATAAATTCAGATGAATAAAACTTACACTTGTGTATTTTGATGGATGAATCAACAGTAATCTTATTATGCATAAAATATTTATACAGTAACACAGAAACATGGCATACATATTGTACAGTGTTGCTAAAAGAAATAGCAGTCACTTTTAATGTTTTTTAGCGTAGTTTTAGGGTGGTTAATAATATTACAGTTATGGATATAATAGAATGAGCCTGAAAAAAGAAGAAATATGCCAATATCCAAAGTAAAAGAAATAATTCATATAATTCTTGTGAGTGGCAGCACTGACAGATAGCTTCCCTACAGAGAGAGAGAGAGAGAGAGAGAGAGAGAGAGAGAGAGAGAGAGAGAGAGAGAGAGAGAGAGAGGGGCATGCATTGAATGCATTGTCGGCATCACTAAATATAACCAAACCAAATTAACAAATGAAAGCACAATTATAAATAACTTATAAAAGAATCAAAAGTACTCAGGGTAGCTCACATTTCCCGCCAGGAGAGAGAGAGAGAGAGAGAGAGAGAGAGAGAGAGAGAGAGAGAGAGAGAGAGAGAGAGAGAGAGAGAGGTCTGTCACTGCCTTCTTTGTATTCATTTGTTCCTTTGTACATACTGCACACACTGATATACATTGTTCCTATTGATGCACATATATCTATACACGTAATTTCTCTCTCTCTCTCTCTCTCTCTCTTCTAATACTGACCACGTGGTAGGTGAATCCAGCCCCCCCTTCCCCTTCCCTCCCTTCTTAATCCCTCCTGGGTGTCTCAGGTCAAATCCCCCTTCACACTTCCCCTCCCCCCTGGACCACCACCCCAACAAACCCACATCTCAGCAGACAGTAACTTTGACACTCCATCTACTACTAAATATAACCAAACCAAATTAACAAATGAAAGCACAATTATAAATAACTTATAAAAGAATCAAAAGTACTCAGGGTGGCTCACATTTCCCGCCAGGAGAGAGAGAGAGAGAGAGAGAGAGAGAGAGAGAGAGAGAGAGAGAGAGAGAGAGAGAGATAACGGTATAGAAAACGTGGCAACACTGTACACAGGTGCGGGCCGCACCACACCCGCAAACGTGCGTGAGTCCTACTATAGTAAGGGAGTGAAGGATAAAAATGGTTGATAGATTCATAGTGGAAAGGGAAGAAAAAGTGAGTGGATGGAGAGAACACTTTAGGGAACTGTTAAACACAGAGAATGAAAGTAATGCAAGTGACTGGGGAACGGCAGGGAGAAGGAGGGAGGTGAGAAGGGAGGAAAGAAGAGATAGGATGGAAGCAGAGGAAGCAATGGAGAAAGTGAAAATGGGGAAAGCCCCTGAAATTTATGGAATGTTTGGTGAAATGATGAAGCATGGGGGAGAGATAGCAGTAGAATGAATATGGAAGATGTGCAGATTGGCCCGGGAGGAAGGCAGAGTCCCGGAGGATTGGAAGTCAGGTATAATAATTCCCCTGTACAAAGGAAAAGGGGAAAAAGAAGTGTGTGATAATCATAGGGGCATTTGTCTTCTTAGTATAGTAGGAAAAGTGTATGGTAGTATACTTATTAACAAAGTTAGGAAAATACAAAAGGAATTAGTTGGAGAAGAACGAGGTTTTAGGACTGGAAGAGGTAATGTAGATCAGATATTCATCCTTAGGTCTTTAGTGAAAGTTTCTAGAGAAGGAAACAAGGTTGCATACGACCTTCATGGATTTGGAGAAAGCATATAACAGCGGATTGACACGGAATGTGGAAAATATTAAGAATATAAGTATGGAGTAAATAGGAAGTTGTTGAATATTGTGAAGAGTATGAATGAGGATGCTAAGACTGCAGTGCATGTGGATAATTAGCTTTTTTTTTTCTTTTTTTTTTTTTTTTTACCCTATTTGAATGTTGGATTGAAACTGGGATGTGTCATGTCTCCATGGCTGTTCAGTCTGTATTTGGATGGGATTATAAAAGAGGTACAAGGTACGGCTGTGGATGTTGAAGTGGCCCTAATGAGAAAGGGCAGCTTTTGGAAACTTCTTGTACTATTGTTTGCAGATGATGCTGTATTGTTAAGTGAAGACGAAGGGAAACTGCAAGGCTTGGTGAATGAGTTTGGGAGTGTAAGAAACGGAATCTAAAGGTGAATGTAGGGAGGAGTAAAGTTATGGTCTTTGCGAGAAATGATGTCACAGAATGTACAGTGAGGTTGGATGATGAGGAAATGGAAAATATGCGTGCATTTAAGTATTTGGGTAGTGTGATAAGTACGAATGGAAGTTTGGAGGATGAAGTGCTTGAAAGGGTACAACAAAGAAGAAAGGTTGCAGGCTCTTTGAAAGCAGTGATAAGAAATAGGAAAGTGAGCATGGAAGTAAAAAAGTTGCAGCATGATAATACAGTGATACAAACTCTAACGTAAGGAAGTGAAGCTTGGACCTTGCTGGAAGGACTTAAGTCAAGTGAGAGCAGTGGAAATGAGTTATTTGAGAGGAGCATGTGGAGTTACGTGGAGAGAGAGACTGACAAATGAGGAAGTGAAGGAGAGTTGTGGTGTGGCTGTGGATGTGATAGAAAGCGTTAGGAGAAATACACTGAGGTGGTTTGGCAATGTGCAGAGGATAGAGAGTGAGACACTAACGAGTATGTGAGTGAGGTAAAGGGGGGGGAGAGGGAGGGGGAGGCCGAGGATGAGAAGGAAGGATGGGGTGGAGAGGTATATAAGAGAGTTAAGTGTGAGCTGGGGGGAGAGCACTGAAATGGCGGATGGCAGGGCGACATGGAGGCGCCTTGTTGTTGGCCACATCTTACGGGCTTGTGTCTGGCAATAGGTAGACTGAAGCCATGCACTGGTATCACTACACCATGACGTGATAAAAGCTAAGCCTTGTGAATTCTATGAAGAACCATGCAAATCCATTATGGAAGGACATGTTTAAACCTGAACCTATATCATAACACATATATATTATAGTCATTTGGATTTTTGCTTAGTCCCATGCAGCTCGGCAAGTGACATAATTGTTTTAATCTATCCCAACCAGCACAAACGCTCTGTATGTTGAACACACACACACACACACACACACACACACACACACACACAATGAATAGTAAAAGCGCAAGAAAAAAAAATCATCTAAATGCTGCAACAAGTATTACCCAGAACAAAAGAACAGTCTAAACTAAACACATCTGAATTGCAATCTGGCGTGGTAAAGGCAGCGTGATTTACTACTAATAAAAAGAATATGCTTCACTTCCACTATCACTTGGAAACAAGCTTACTGAATTTAGGATTTTCTGATGTGCAAATAAGGATGACGGGCGGAGTAGCGTGAAATATGGTTACTGCTCACTCTGCCTGCAAATGATTCCACCACATTGCTCCCTCTCTCTCTCAAAAACAATATTAAATAACCCTCTATTATACTATATATATATATATATATATATATATATATATATATATATATATATATATATATATATATATATATATACCGGGTATATATAAAAGAGGCGTCATTGTTATCAAATGCTTAATGTCATATATCTACCCTAACTATACGTGGTCTTCCATAAAGATGATTTGAATAGTAATAGCGGCGGCAACAATACGATATATTAAACACGTCGTCGTTCTGACGGATAAAATTTTCTACTTTATTCTTTTTTCCTGGGAATTTCACTTTTTTTCTTTTTTATTAAGGTACACTTAGATCTGGCAGAGTTCGATATAGCGTCTATTAACTCCTCCACAGTTCTACGCCCTCCTTAAGTTGAAGAATTCCGTCTACTGGTAAAAAGGGTAAAGAAATATAGACTGATGGATATAGATAAACAGATAAATAAATAAATAATACTGAGTTTTTCGAGCGATGGGGTTAATTGGGATATCACTACAGCTTTTTTAACTTGGTCTATATTTTCGTCTTTTTGCTGCTTATTTCACGTTACTCAGTAGCTGAAATATACAATACTCCGGCTCTATACTATTTCTATAGCACTTTTTTTTCGTGACTAGCATCATGTTCTTGAGTAACTGCTATTACTAAGCAATTAAGATGAAGATATGGAAATTTTAGATCAAGATAGATAAAAAAAGTACAGTATACTGTAGTTCCCTCACTATCAGAGTCCTTCCCACGGCTGAATGAAATCGCCGTGGCAGTAAATCCTTCACGATAAGAGACCGTCCCTA
>NC_137043.1:28659299-28666799 GCF_032717465.1 Coenobita brevimanus | reverse complement strand
CAATAGCCTCTATTAACACGAAATTAGCAAGAGTAAATTTATCTAAGTCAGCCCTGATAAAATGAGATACCAGATAATACTCAGTGAATGCCAGATAAATAATTATAGATACAAACTATTATCAAAAATGACTGACAAAGAACCCCACACGAATTACAAAAACTTCACTAGGCCTACAAATTAAACTTATGCTATACAGTACAAGAAAAAATACAACAACAGTTATACTCAAATTACACACAGCTGCTAGATGTTTGGAGATTTCTTGAGCACTCACAATAATAATATCTGTACAGGGGAGGACAGAGATGTGAACAAAATGAGGAGCAGATCGAAGTGGCCATGATGCAGAGACTGAGCTCATTATATAGGGGCCAGGAGAGCTTGATACAACTTGTAATGAGGACGCGCAAATGAAGCCATGGGGACAAAGAGATGACAATCCCGCAAAGTATAACAGAGATGTCGACTTACTCTACTATAACGGTAGAAGGGGGGACTGAGGCAGAACACGCTCGTGATCAAACATGCAGCAACTGTGCGTCAAAATTACACAAAGGATGATGAAATCATAGGCTATGTAACACCTCCCCACAAAGAAAAAGAAATTTACAAAGGAAATTTCTTATTACTCTAAACAATCTGTCTAAAGTCTAGATAAGCAATCTGCAATAACATTTTCTTTCCCCTTGACATGTTGTATGTCTAATGAATACTCCTGAAGAAGTAGACTCCATCTTGCCAATCTCTGATTTTTATCTTTAAACTTACTAAGGAATTTCAGTGGGTTATGATCGGTATAAATGACTATGGGGTCAAAACCAGAACACAAATAAAATGAAAAATGCTGTAAACCCAAAATCAAGGCCAAAAGCTCTTTCTCAATAGTTGAGTAGTTCTTTTGAGGTGGAGTGAACTTCTTACTGTAATAAGATACAGGATGTTCAATACCCTGATCATCCTCTTGCAGCAAAACAGCCCCAGCTCCTGTATCACTTGCATCAACAGCCATCTTAAAAGGCTTAGCAAAATTTGGAGTAGCGAGCACTGGCTGACTTAATAGAATAGCTTTAAGTTTGTTGAAAGAGGATTCACAGTTATCGGTCCAGACAAATTCAACTCCCTTTTTCAGTAGGTCTGTAAGTGGTGATACAAGAATAGAAAAGTTAAGAACAAATCTCCTGTAATAACCTACCATTCCCAAAAATCTTTGTAGCTCTTTCCTACTTTTAGGTCTGGGAAGATCACTTATAACCTGAACCTTAGCTCCTGGTGGTGCAACATGTCCATCACCAATTACATACCCAAGGTACTGAACTTTAGCTTGACCAAACTCACACTTTGATAAATTAGCTACAAGATTAGCATGAACTAAACGGTCAAGAAATTTACTGACATGGCATAGGTGATCTTTCCAGTTGTCACTGAAGATTAATACATCATCAATATAAACAACACACCCTGCCAAACCCTCTGTTACAACATTCATGAGCTTCTGAAATGTGGCTGGTGCATTTTTCATACCATATGGCATTACCGAACATGCAAAAGCCTTTCCTAGTGTTACAAAACATGAGATCTCCCTAGCACGTTCAGTCATAGGTACTTGCCAGTATCCCTTTAACAAATCAAACTTACTTATGTACCTAGCCTTTCCGATCTTGTCTATGCAATCTTCCACACGAGGGAGAGGGTAAGTGTCTGTTTTGGTTATCTGATTAACACGTCTGTAGTCGATGCAAAGCCTCTGTGACCCACCTGGCTTAGGGACTAGAGTGACAGGAGAACTCCACTCGCTCTGACAGGGCTCAATCATCTTGTGGTCCAACAGGTAGCCAAGCTCCTTCTGGATGAGAGGAACTTTCACTGGGTTCACACGGTAAGGAGGCAATTTAATTGGCTTTGCGTCTCCAACATCGACATCATGCATCAACACAGTGGTTCTTCCTGGAGTGGCACGGAACACTTGCGGGTACTCCTGCAGTAATGCCGAAAACTCCATCCTTTCCTTGGGAGGTAGATGAGAAAGCTTAGTCTGGAGATCATTCATGATATCAGGATTCTTCCCCAAACTATCACTCAGGCTCATGCTGCATGGGAGAACTTCACTTGTAGACTCGGGTGGAACAGCTACAGTGCAGACTGGATTATTTTCGTCCCGCCTGTGATATAACTTTAGCATGTTGATGTGACATAGTTGCTTGCTCTTTCTACGATCTGGTGTGGCAATGACATAGTTGACATCACTGAGTTTCTTCTCCACGAAATAAGGGCCACTAAACTTGGCTTGAAGAGGTTGCCCATGAACTGGTAGCAGAATCAAAACCTGATCTCCTGGCTGAAAGTGGCGTAACCTGGACTTCTTGTCATACCAAGTCTTCATCTTCTCCTGAGCAGCTCCTAAATTCTCTCTCGCCAGCTGTAAAGCAGTGGACAGCCGTTCTTTGAACTTCATCACATACTCCAGCAGGTTGACGTCATCTTCCTCCGACAGCCAGCATTCCTTGAGTAACTTAAGGGGTCCTCTTACTTCATGGCCAAACAGTAGTTCAAAAGGTGAGAAGCCCAGTGATTCATTTGGAGATTCTCTTGCGGCAAACACAACGAATGGAAGACCTTTATCCCAGTCTTTCTGATGTTCCAAACAGTATTTCTTGAGCATCGATTTGAGTGTTTGATGATATCTCTCCAACGCTCCTTGGGTCTGGGGATGGTAAGCTGAAGACGTGATCTGGGTGATGCCCAACTCTTTCAGAGACTGCTTGAAAACATTTGACATGAAATTACTTCCTCGGTCTGACTGTACCTCCTTGGGCAGACCAAACTTTGTGAAGAACCCTAGCATTTCCTTAACCACGTTCTTTGCTGAGATGTTTCTAAGTGGAATGGCTTCAGGATAACGAGTAGCCATATCAATCATGGTCAACACATAAGAAAATCCTGAAGAAGTCTTAGGAAGAGGGCCCACAATATCCACCAACACACGGGTGAAAGGCGCCTCAAAAGGAGGAATGGGAACTAGAGGTGCAACCTTTTCGGTCTGATTACACTTTCCCACAACTTGACAGGTGTGACAAGACTTACAATACCAGGAAACATCCCTGAAGATACCTGGCCAGTAGAAGTGTTTCAAAATGCGTGCCACAGTCTTCCTCACTCCAAGGTGTCCTGCCAAACTGGAATCATGAGCCACTCGAATGATATCCTGCCTACAAACACGAGGGATGACAACTTGATGTACAACCTCCCATTCACAGTCGGCTGATGCTGTTGGGGGTCTCCACTTCCTCATAAGTACTCCTGACTTTACATAATAACAAGTAGAAGCACCGGCTGACTCTTCTTCACTGTAAGCAGAGTTAGCTAGCCCTTTCAACTCAGGGTCAGCAACCTGCAACTCAACCAACTCTTGACGAGACAAATTATCAACACTACGGGGTACTGCCTCATCTGGTGAGTGGTCCAAATTAGCAAGAAAAGTGTCAGCTAGGATAACATCATCATCATCATTATCCTCTAAATCACCAGTAACTTTAGACTTAGCCCTAGTGACAGCACATGCAGGGAACACATCAGGGACATCACAATCCAGGGACACAGCCACTGGCTCACTAGACAACTGAGGAGCTGGACACACTTGACTTCCACCAATATCATTTCCAAGTAAGAAAGTTACACCTGACATTGGGAGTGTCTCAACCAACCCAACCATAACAGAACCATTAACAAAACCAGACTCTAAATTCACTCTGCACAGAGGAACAGAGAAGTAATTATTCCCTACACCTTGTAAGATTACAGTTTCATCAGAGGAATTAACATTAGAGCCTAGAACACTGGTCAGCATAAGGGATTGGCAAGCACCTGTATCACGATATATTTGAACTGATTTCCTGTCATTACTGTCCAGAGGACTGACAAAACCATCAGACAGGAAATTAGCACAAGAACTCTTGAGAGTGTCACCCACGTTACTGCTCAAAAGAGGAGCTCCATCATGAGAATTTAAGTTACCCCTCAAAGCAGGTTCAGTTAACTCAGTTAAAGCATTCTGGGAACTCTCAAGAGTGGACACTAGACCAATTGACTGAATATTTAAAGACTCCTTTTTGTTCACATCACGCTGTCTCCTGAAACATCTCTCCGTAGTATGACCAAGCTTACTACAATAAGTACATATACTTTTCTGAAATCTAGAGGTGAAGCTGGTATTTACTTCCTGAGAAACATCATCCTTATTCTCTTTCCTGTTACCTGTACTCTGAGTAGAGGCAACGTACTTACTCTCAGCTTTCCCTTTTTCTCTAGAATATCTCTTGTGAGTGAGAACATACTCATCAGCTAAAACTGCAGCATCAGACAAATTATCTATTCTTTTCTCATCAAGATATAGGCTTACATCTCTACTAATACACCTTTTGAAATCCTCCAGCAAAATCATCTGCTTAAATTTGTCAAAATCAGAATCCACATTCTTAGAATTTAACCACTGCTCTAACAAATCTTCTTTGATTTTTGCATACTCAACATGGGATTGCTTATCTTGCTTGAAAGTTGTCCTAAATTTTACTCTATAGGCTTCAGGAACAAGCTCATAGGCCTTAAGAATCAAGCTCTTAACTACATCATAATTATCAGACTGATCCTGAGGCAAAGATGCATAAGTTACTTGAGCTTTACCGGTGAGAACAGTTTGAAGGAGTACTGGCCAATACTCCTTAGGCCAATTAAAACCTGTAGCTACCCTCTCAAACAACTGAAAATACTTAGTTAAATCAGATTCATTAAAAGGAGGGACAAGTTTAACATTTTTAGCCACATCAAAATCATCAGAGCTAGATGATCCAGTTCCACCTTGTTTCATGCGATACTCATGGTCTGCCTGAATCCTAGCAAGTTCAACTTGTGCGTGAAACTCAGCCTCCTTAACATCAGCCTCCTTAGCACGTGCTTGAAATTCAGCTTCCTTCACACGAGCCTCCTGCAGGGCTAGCTGTAACTTAGCTAATTCAATCTGCGTTTGCTCATTTGGAGGAGTTACATTAAACAAGCTTTTATTAATCATGCCAACAATTTGATCTTTAGAATGATGAGAGTGAACTGCAATTCCCAATTGTTGAGCAACAAGCTTAAGTTCATTCTTTGTTCTGTTTTCTATATCACACACTGTTTGCACATTTGACAAAAAATCTTTGGCTTCATCAAGTGTAGAAATAGTAGCCATCATGGATAAGTAACAGTCACAAAATATCAAGCAATATCCTTATGATAATATCCTGAATATCCTGATATGAGGTCGCCAAATTTATGTTACGGAACAGAGAAAGATAATGTACACTTTAAGTGAGAATACGAAAAGTCACTACTGTCCCGTAAAGTTCCAGGTTCAAAACAAAAGAGTTAGGTAAAATTACAAGTTAAAGTTTAATGCTTAAATTAACAACAAAACATTCAGGACTCATAAGGATAATGTAATGGCAAATAAACAGGTTAAATATATGGTTAACTGCAATAGCCTCTATTAACACGAAATTAGCAAGAGTAAATTTATCTAAGTCAGCCCTGATAAAATGAGATACCAGATAATACTCAGTGAATGCCAGATAAATAATTACAGATACAAACTATTATCAAAAATGACTGACAAAGAACCCCACACGAATTACAAAAACTTCACTAGGCCTACAAATTAAACTTATGCTATACAGTACAAGAAAAAATACAACAACAGTTATACTCAAATTACACACAGCTGCTAGATGTTTGGAGATTTCTTGAGCACTCACAATAATAATATCTGTACAGGGGAGGACAGAGATGTGAACAAAATGAGGAGCAGATCGAAGTGGCCATGATGCAGAGACTGAGCTCATTATATAGGGGCCAGGAGAGCTTGATACAACTTGTAATGAGGACGCGCAAATGAAGCCATGGGGACAAAGAGATGACAATCCCGCAAAGTATAACAGAGATGTCGACTTACTCTACTATAACGGTAGAAGGGGGGGACTGAGGCAGAACACGCTCGTGATCAAACATGCAGCAACTGTGCGTCAAAATTACACAAAGGATGATGAAATCATAGGCTATGTAACAATATATATATATATATATATATATATATATATATATATATATATATATATATATATATATATTGGTATACATAATCTTTTTGGAGGGTAAACAGATTTTACTCTTTATAACGTTACCCTGTTTTTCATTAATACTGTTCGTGAAAAAATGATGAGTGACACGGAGACACACGCCATCACGTACCCAAACTGTTTATGGTCTTCGATTTGATGTACAGGACTTATGTGTAAAAGTATATCGATGCAGACTTTACAATATTCTCCAGAGCTTCTTAGTCGGTTGCGAGACATTATGAGCTAGCACACCAAAAGTGTTCAGTCAGCTGATCTCCCGGTCAAAATTGTATGCTGACTAACCACTAAGTCAACTGGAGACCCAGTCAGTCAATCAGATGAACTTCCGAATAGTCTGCAAGCAGTCAGCTGCCCACCCGGTCAGTCAGCAACCAGTCAATCGGCTATCAAACTCGTTAGCAGTCAGTCAGCTGGCCACCCAGTCTGTCAGCTGATCTAATAGGTCAGCAGGCAACCAGCTGGTCTTTCAATCAGCCAGCTGGCCTTCCAGTCAGTAATATCAGCAAATACTTCAGCTGACCCTCAGTCAGTCAGCTGGTCAATCATTCAAGAGGCCAATCAGTCAGCTGTCCTCCAAATCGGTCAGCCAGGCACCCAATCTGCATGGCGGGTCATTCTGGGAGCGGGAACCCTCCTAATATTGAGATTTTGCCGGTAATTGAGAGCCGCGAACGAGGGGAGCCGAGCCGAGATGGATACTGGGGCGGAATGGGATCCCCCCCTTATGGCCCAATAAAAACAAGACCCAGCCACAGATATTGCTAAGCTGATGGGTTCAGAACGGATTCACAAGCTTCAATATTTCCCATTTTCAATTTTGAATACCTTGGGGTGTTTTGTGTCTTCCAAACTGAATGAAACTGCACTAAAAGCAACACGGATATTGTAATGGTTACGGGTCCAAAATGGATTCCTTAGTCATCATTTTAAATTTTCTATGCTTGTGTATTTTTAAGTACCTTACGACGATTGGTTTTAGCTGAACAAAATCACAATAAAAACAAGACCGACTTGACTGAGCTAATGACTCCAAAATGGATTCACAAGCTTCAATATCCCGTTCTCTGTTTTAAGTGTCTTGGGATTTTTTTTTTAATCTTTACAACAAGAGATTTATCCTAAGTTTAATAAATTCGCAATAAAAACATGATTGATAGTGCCAAGCTTATGATGTCAAAGTGAAATTCCAAGCTTCAACCTACCTTATTCGATTTTCAATGTCTAGGGATTTTAAAGAATAAAGCAAAAGCGATGTTCCCGGACTGAAGGCGATGCAGTGATGTTCAGATACGGTATAGTAATTTCCATTCTGAAGTCCCACCTAAGCACA
>NC_137043.1:28601799-28654299 GCF_032717465.1 Coenobita brevimanus | reverse complement strand
CCACACACCTCACCTCCTCTCCTCTCTCCTCCTCACCCACTTTACCTTCCCTTTCACTTCCTCTCACATCTCCTTTCCATGCACCTCACCTCCCTTCCACTTCCTCTTTCCTATGCCAACCCACAGCACCACCCCCTCTCCCTGCCCCGGACCACATTTCTCCCAACCTCATACGAACCTCGACGCCAAAATCGAATTCGCGCGCCAACCGCCAACCCAAAAGAGGCCTGGAATAATTTGCGAGTCAGATGAGGGTTCTAAATGGGTGCGCTGGTGGCAGTGGTTGTGACAGGAATTAGTAATGGGAGTGGGCGACCAGTATATCAGTACCAACCCGTCTACCTGTCTGCTTATTTACTCACACACCTGCCTGCTTATCTGCCTACCTACCTGTCATGGATGTAGAAGGAGAATAGTTACCATCATCGCTGGGAGGTACAAATGCCCACTCGTTTCTCCTGCCTCTCTTTCATCTCAGGATTCATAAACATTTAAATGTGACACAGTAGTCAAAGGTACACATCATTCATCTGTGGGTGATAATGTGCACCTCTGTCCACCAATAATAGGAGGCAGACGGTAGCTATTACGTCTGGGAGATACAGTTGGCCACATTTGAAACTGGGACAGCATCAGTATATAGCAGAGGCTTGACTTTGGTACACCTGACAAACTTCATGGATCACCACATTTGTTGGTAGCACTAGCATGAATGAACAGGGCTGTCATATATTTGCTGAAACGGCCAGGTAACTGTGATGTATGAATGTCGGAAATTAAACCTAGACCTCCACTGTCCCAGGTTATATGGCCAACTGTACGTACGGTCATGGAGGCAGTGTCGTGGCCAAATAAATAAATAAATAAATAAATAAAATAACTGGCCTTGCACAACACTCTCAGGCAGGGAACTCTTCTACATTTACATTAAGGCCCGGCTGAGAGTACTGCACATTCACATCACCTCAACACAGCTGCAGCATATTCCCTGGGGATCTGGAAAAATATACCACCCACGTATTCCCTGCGTGTTGTACAAGGGGCTACAAGAGACAAGAGTGTGGGCCCAGAAACCATCCACTCCATTTAGAACGAGAGAGAGAGAGAGAGAGAGAGAGAGAGAGAGAGAGAGAGAGAGAGAGAGAGAGAGAGAGAGAGAGAGAGAGAGAGAGAGAGAGAGAGAGATTTGGAACATAGCTATATGAAAGTGTGTTGGTTTTCAAGAATGGGAAAGAGTAATGATAAAGTTCTTTCACCTTAACCTGGCCCAGATAGTCGTCCTTTTGCAGTTTATTACCCGTACCTCAGTGGCAGCAGACTATACTACGGCTATATTTCCTTTCCAAGGCAATTTCTGGCGACAACAGACTAGCGATGTGCTCTTGTGTTAGTCTCTTGTTACAGGTCAGCATTCAAGATGGAGAAGTGTCAATTTTGGGCCAGGATAAAGTGAAAAGAGTGTAGTGGGGGATTTGGAGGTAAACCTGGGAAAAAAGGCAGAAGTTATACCTGTGCAGCAAGGGGTGACTGAAGTAAATGACGACGGGAAATTTCTCTTGGAGGTATGTGCAGAAAGAGGTTTGTCGATTAAGAAAATACATCCCAAAGACTACCTGATGAGTGGAGTTGACGGACAAGTACAGCAAAAAAAAAAAAAAAAAAAAAAAAAAAAAAAAAAAGAAATCACAAAAACCAAAACAACATCCACAACACTAACCATAAAAAAAAAAATCAGCAAAAATAAAAGAGACAACAGCCCTACAACAGAAAACCATAACAAAAACATCAAAGCAACCCCCCCCCCAAAAAAAAAAAAATCACGTCACACTACAACCACAGCCACAACTACAACAGCAGCAATCAACAACGACAACAACAAGTACATGGTGGGAGAGCCGGGTCCCTCACAGAGCTTGAACAGCAAGTCATTGTTGCATGTAATTCAGTGAGTTATGAGGCAGGAATGAGTCTCCTTGGTTACCTGTCAAACTGGCCCTTCAATCTGACTACACTTGGCCGTAAACTAACTTGGAAGGGATTAGGGATATTTAAAAGAAATCGATACAACAAGAACAACAGCAGCAGCAGCAGCAGCAACCACAAGAACAGCAACAATTACTGCAACAACGGCCATAACTCATCTCGATTCACATTTGATGCGATTAATTGGGAGGAGAGAGAGAGAGAGAGAGAGAGAGAGAGAGAGAGAGAGAGAGAGAGAGAGAGAGAGAGAGAGAGAGAGAGAGAGAGGCAATAAATGAATGGGGGGGGGGGTGGATTGCGAGGGATCAGACGTTTTCCGAATTTATTCTGAATAAGATGTCCTCACTAGGGCAGCGGCATCTGTCTCACTCTCTTCACTCAGGTCACGGGTCTTATGACAGATATCCCCACAATAAAGACAATGGGTGCTGGAGAAGGACGCCTTCATGAGATGGCACCGAGATGACCGGACAGTGAACTTGCCTGGTTATACGAACGTCCCTCAGTCCCCTCCCTGTTCTCTGAAAAGATGATGACGGAGTATGGGGGGAAGAGCACAACTTCAGTCTGCAGTCCACTGGATTCATATTTCAGATGAACTTGCAAGAGCAGCAGCAGCAAGAGCAGCAACAGCTGCAACAGCAGCAGCACTGCTGTCATCGCAGCCGCTGCCGGCAATACTACTACAAAGAGTATTGTGCTGGTTTAAGTCCACCTTTGTTGCCTACGCCACTGCTGCTGTTTCTGCTACTAAGCACGTCTTCTTGGTGCGCAAAGGAAGCCCCAGTGGGAGTGGTGTGGAGTGGCTGGGAGGTGGTAGGTTGATGGTATGGCTTTACTGGAGAGGGAGTAATGCATACCTGGGAAGCAGTGTGTGTAAAATAAACAGCAAGTGGCAACAAAAAGGAGGAAGAAACTCTCATCGTGTTAGTTACGTTGGGAGGGGAAGTAATGCCGACCTGGGAGGCAGTGTGTAAAACAGCATGAGGTGTGAATGCAGACCTTGAAAGCAGTGTGTCAAATGATATGAGTAAGCAATGCAGACTGGAGAGGCGATAGAATAATGCCGACGCCGGAGGCAGTGTGTAAAATAACAAGATAGATTAACGCACATCTGGAAGACAATGCGTCAAGTAGCAGGAGATTTTAATGCAGATCTGGGAGACAGTGTGTAAAATAGCAAGTGGGTGTAACGTAGACCTGGGAAGCTGTGTGGATAATAGGAGGAGGTACTATGTCAGACCTAGGGCGCAGTGTGTAAAACAGCAAGATGCAACAATATCCTGCAGAAGTACTCGGGAGGGAAGGAATCCGGGGCATTGCACAGACTGGAGGCTGCAAGATGTACATCCTTGTTATCTGCAGTCTCTTGTCCCAGGGTGTTGTAAGAATGAATGCCGCTGGTGAGTGCATCATATCAGGTACTGACGTCTTTGGGCCCTGGATCCCTTACGAAAGCGCCATTAATTTGCTTGCCACTTCACTCAAGCTACAAGCTCAGTCTGGTTGTTGTGGTCAGGCTGCCTCACCTGAATTCCTCCAGGTTTAGTAAATAGCTGCAGAATTACGCCAGGAATGAAAAGAAAGGGTAATAAATCACAGCACTGAATAGCTCAAACAATCACACAGACAAACAGGAAATCAGGTTATAGCGCTTTTACTATAACATGATAAAGATCCCTAACCCCTTGTAGCTCAGGTGATTGCCATGTAAAGTTAATTTGGAGGGTTGATTTGAGTAACAATCAAGAATACTCATCGAGACTCATTCCTACCTCATAACTAAGGATCATCGAATTTCATGCTATCATGACAAACTTCATGTTGTGAGAGTGGCTCAGTTCGTCTGGTGAAAACAAAGAATATAAGGTAGCTGAACAGAGACACAACATGGTGACAAAAAAAAAAAGGAACAGGATAGGGTAGGAGAGCTTTCTTCTAAACTGACAAAGATCCCTGACTCATCCCGGCTCCGTTGACGGTCAGGAGTAGTCAAGGTTGAAGGGTGATCATCTGAATAATAACCAAGGAGATTTATTCCTACCCCAAAACTTAGGATCATCGAATATCATACAACTACGACATAGCATTCAGGCTGTGCGACTTATGTTCGTTTTTCTACTGGGTTAAGGAAGTTCCCTAACACCTATTTCTTACCGATCTAATTTTGGATACGGCTAGCTAATATTTTTTATGTTATTTATGCAGATTATGGCGATATTGGAATTATTTAAGTGATACAGAAGGGACGGCAAGGTGTAATAAGCAAAATAAATAGCTTAGGAAGATGTGGTGGGAGCTTCCTTATTTGACAAGAATACGGGCGCTCGTTCTCCCAGATGAAAGCAAACCAGTTACAGGATACTTAAATTGACACGGGCATAAAAGTGACTGACTAATGAACCGTTACTATACATGGAGTAACTTGTTGTAGTAGTACTAACTCCACGAAGCTGCTGTCCTCCTGCGTCCACCATCCTCCTTTCTGGGGATAGCGAGGGAGCTGAGAGACATTGTAAAACTAGGCAGTGGAGCTACATGGTTATATAGGTGCCACCACATGAAGGCATCCCTCTCCAGTACTCTTACTGATGGGAAGGCAACTATATAGACGGAGACGGAAGGACAGCAGAGCATTTCATCTATCATCATCATCATCATTATCCAGACCTATTTTCCCACCACAGGAAGGACTGAGGAGACGAATATCCCTAACTCCTTTCTTCTCAGCTGATGTCCGGGTTTACCCAGACTGGAAGTTTCACGTGACTAATAACCATGGAGACTCATATCTACCTCAAAACTATGGCTCACCGAAGTTTATGCATCCTCAGCCTAGTATTCACACTGTGGGAGTGGCCCAGTTCCATCAGATAAAAGCAAACCGATTATAATGAAGCTGTTATGGATGGAATGACATAAATAGGACAGGACAGACTAGTCAGCATAGTTTTCACCTTAACTAGGCTCAGATTTTCGTCCTTTGCAGCAAATGTTATGTAGCTAGGTCTCTACATCTTTCCATGGCACTTCTTCGTGACTAGTACTCTATTCTAGTGTTAATCTACTGTTACATCTCAGCACTGAATATGGGAAGAAGGCAAATTTAGGCCACGTTAAAGTGAAAAGAATATACCTGTAACATATCCCCTCGTCCTGCACCAACCGCGGCTATTTTCGTTTTATTGTAACCTGGCCTAAAACTGCACTCTCTCCTCCTCCAGTGTTGAGTTATAACAAAAGATTAGCACCGGTAATGGATGCTAGTCATCAGGTGCTACGGAAAAGATGCAGGGCAGTAGTATTGTCTTATTCGGCCACTGAGCTACAGGAAATAAGCTGCAAAAGGATGAACATGTGGTCCAATATAAGTGAAATTATTGTAGATTTCTCATAACACTAACAACTACAACCAAACAACAACAGCAATGATAACTTCGGCCACATAAACCCCTCCCATGATAAATTCTGTAGCCTGCATCAGCCATAGTCGGGTACCGAGCTCATTACAGCGGCAATAAATACAGCCAACAGTGGGAGTATATCAAAGCGGGCAGGCAGACAGGCAGTTTGTTTCACCCTACACCAGCATTATTCACCAGTCTCCCCTCCAGCACCAATTTCTTTTATCTAATTATTTTCTATTTTTTTAAAATTCTTCTTCTTCTTCTTCTTATTGTAATTTATCATTATCACTCTTATTATTGTTTTTATCATTCTTATCATGATTATTATTATATTTTATTATTTCGAGCCTTGGATCAGGGAGGAACGTAAAATATGAAACTAATGCACTGGATCTCTATTGTTAACTTGGATTTTTCAGCTGTTTTCTCCTTGTAAATTTATTAAACCTTACATGAACATTATTCAACGTCTCTGCTTTCCATTCCCCCCTTTTTTTTTTCTCCTACTTGATGTTATAAAGGAAGGTAAAATACAGCACAATACCATTTTTACTCTAACTTGGCCCAAAACTGACATCTCTCCATCATGACTGCCTAGTCGTAAGAATACATTAGCACCAGAATTAATGCCAGTCACCAAGAAGTGCTATGGAGAGGATGCAGAGTCGTGGTACTGTCTTTTTATGACACTGAGCTACGTCAAATAAGCTGTAAAGGGACGAAAATTTGGTTAAAGTTAAGGTGAAATGAATATAATACCAGTGGGTGTCCTATGTGGGTATGGATTATGCAGTGTGGTTTTCCCTTGGTTAATAATGTTGTATCTATTGCAGGCACTGGGAAAACGGTAATTTCGTGGAATGACTATAATATCTGAAACATGTTAAATTGGACTGAGTTAATTTAGGCTGAAGTCAGATTAGGCTGGTATAATCTAAGTTAAGCTTAGGTTAGGTTAATTTAGATAAATGTTTAGTTAACTTACCCCGACTATAACTATAATCATAAACTACTTAACATTACTTACCCTAATTGTAACCTAACCTAAACTTAACCTAGACTATCCC
Organism: Coenobita brevimanus; assembly: GCF_032717465.1. Taxonomy (NCBI): domain Eukaryota; kingdom Metazoa; phylum Arthropoda; class Malacostraca; order Decapoda; family Coenobitidae; genus Coenobita; species Coenobita brevimanus. The sequence goes on along the minus strand of NC_137043.1, from coordinate 28,647,842 downwards.
TGCCCAACCTAAGCTCAGCCTAAGTTAATCTAACCTAAATTAACCCAACCCATATTAATCTCATTTCTCGAAACGATTTCACAATCTGCCAGTAACATTCTCTCTCTCTCTCTCTCTCTCTCTCTCTCTCTCTCTCATACAACTGGATTCTAAAGTGTAATGTGCAGAATAAATCGCCAAGGAATAGGTGCAACGAAGCCTCCTGTTCCATTTAAAATAAGACACAGACTAAACCCGCTCAGTCCGATGACATTATTTACATTTTCCCATTTTCCCCGCGATTTCCAGACATTTTACTCTGGACTGAGAACCTTTTCGATTTTATTCTGGCTGGAAGAGATTTTCAACTTTTTCTTTGATCGGAGTTTTCCATTTTGTTGCGGTTTGTAGAGGCTTTCCAATTTCATCCTGGCTGGAGAGACTTATTTATTCAGGCTAGAGAGATATTTTATTCTGGCTGAGGAGACTCATTTTATTATGGCTGGAGAGATTTTTATTATGGGTGGAAGATACACCTGGAACTGCTCGGGCTAACTAAACCTTCATTAACCCTTTCACTAACATAGGCCCTTCTTAAGCTGAATAAAATCGTCTGACGGTAGCGATAAAAACACTAAATTAACTCCTTAGAATCAAAACCACTACATCTTTTCCCTAGCACTCCTTCGTGACTAGCATTATTTTCTAGGATTAATAAAACAGTAAATACGTCCTCAAGGAGAAGGCTCCACATAATTTCCACAGCGCTCCTTCGTAACTGGCATTATATTTTAGTGTTAATCTCTCACTTTCTTAGGTACTTTACACAGACATAGCTCTCTCTCTCTCTCTCTCTCTCTCTCTCTCTCTCTCTCTCTCCACAGCCTCCTTCATATTCACTACCATTACTCACTGTCACTCATCTCGATCACTACATTAATTAATCTTCCGGCTCTCATTCACTCTCACCCCCTCCCCTCCTCTCCTCTTTCTCTCTCTCTCTCTCTCTCTCTGTTACCCAGTTGGTCTCACTCAGGCACTTAAGTCTCCTACGCTTTTTTCTTTTCTTTTCTTTTTTTTTTCTTTTTTCTTTTTTTTTTTTTGTTCCCTCCCTCCCTCCACTGCCTCACTCACTCGCTCACTCACTCGCTCACTCACTCTTTTTTCACACTCTCTCTCCTCCCCTCTAATGTACTACCTTACTCGTACACAAGCTCTCTTTTCCTCTCACTTATTCTTTCACACTTCCATTTACCTTCAGTATCTCTCACGGCAGCTTTCCTTTATCTTACTGTTTTCTCACTCACTCACGCTAGCTCTCCCCCCCCCCTCTCTCTCTCTCTCTCTCTCTCTCTCTCTCTCTCTCCCGCCCTTGCTCACTCACTCTCACTAAAGACTCCAACTTTGGGAAATCCCGGACAAAAATGCTAATTGAGTGAACTGAGTGATATATCGTTTGGAGGGAAGCAAGGAGAGGCAGGGAGAAGCAGAGAGGTAGGGTTAGGCAGTGAGGGGCTGTGTGAGGCAGGGAGAAACAGAAAGGTAGGGAGAGGCAGTGGGGCAGGGAGAGGCACAGACAGGCAGGGAGAAGTAAGGGGGAAGAGAGAGGTTGGGAGGCAGGAGGAGACAGGCAGGGAGAGGTAAGGGGGAAGAGAAAGGTTGGGAGGCAGGAGGAGACAGGAAGGGAGGGAGAAATAGGAAGACAGGGAGAAGCAGAGATGGAGGGAGAGGCAGGGAAGGATGGAGGGAGAGGCAGGGAGGTGGGGAGAGACAGAGAGAGGGATGGAGGGAGAAGTAGGATGGCAGGTCGAGGCAGGGAGGTAGGGTGAGCTAGGGGGCCAGGGAGACAGGGAGAGACAGGGAGGCATGGACAGGCAGCGCGGCAGGAAGAGGCAAGGAAACTGGGAGAGGTAAGGGGAGGCAGGGAGTACAGGGGAAAGCAAACAGGCAAGGAGGCAGGGAGGTAGGATGAGTCAGGGGGGAGAGAGGAAATTAGGGAAAAAAGCTACAAGGATGAAAATGTGAGGGAAAGGAATGGAAGGAAGGAAGATGTGTGTGTGTGTGTGTGTGTGTGTGTGTGTGTGTGTGTGTGTGTGTGTGTGTGTGTGTGTGTGTGTGTGTGTGTGAGAGAGAGAGAGAGAGAGAGAGAGAGAGAGAGAGAGAGAGAGAGAGAGAGAGAGAGAGAGGAAATACGAAGGAAGTAGGCCTATTATAGAAGGCTGGAAAATCGAGAAGGATGATTGGAGGAGCAAGACACGTGTATGAGGAAGATTTGGGGGAGTATTGGGAGGGACGGGAGGCAGGGAGGGACGGGAGGCAGGGAGGGACGGGAGGCAGGGAGGGACGGGAGGCAGGGAGGGAAGCGGGAAAGAGAAAAATTAGGAAGTGGGGGAAGGGAGGGAGGGGGAAAAAAAAAAGAAAGAAAGGGAGGAGCGAGAAGTAAAGAAGAGAATGAAAAAAAAAGTAGGAAGGGAGAGAGAGAAGGGGAGGAAAAGAGAGAAAGGGAGAAAGGAAGGGAGGAAAGGGGAGGTTGAAAGGAGGAAGAAAAGAGGGTGTTAGAGGGAGCGGAAAAAGATGGAGAGAAAGGTGGTGGTGTGGGAAAGAGGGGGACGATAGGATAAAGGGATTGATGGATTACTGGATGAATGGATGGAATGATGGATGGATGGGGTGAGTGAGAATGAGTTGGAGGTGTGGAGGAAGTGAGAGAGGGAGGAAGAGAAGGGGGGAGGGAGGAAGAGAAGCAAGGAGGGATGGAGAGAGCGAGAGGAAGCGAAACATGGTGTAAGTGAGAGGAAGATAAGGCTGAAGAGTATGGGAGGAAAGGAGGGATGAAGAGAATGAGAGGAAGGGAGGAATGGAGAGAGTGAGAGAGAAAGGGAGGAATGGAGAGAGTGAGAGAGAAAGGGAGGAATGGAGAGAGTGAGAGAGAAAGGGAGGAATGGAGAGAGTGAGAGAGAAAGGGAGGAATGGAGAGAGTGAGAGAAAGGGAGGAATGGAGAGAGTGAGAGAGAAAGGGAGGGATGCAAAGAGAGTGAGAAAGGAAGGGAGAGAGGAGAAAGTAAGAGAGTAAGAAAGGATGGAGAAAGTAAGGGAGGAAGGGAGGGATGAAGAGAGGAAGGGAAGGAGACAGTGAAAGGAAGATAGGGATGGAGAGAGAGAGAGAGAGAGAGAGAGAGAGAGAGAGAGAGAGAGAGAGAGAGAGAGAGAGAGAGGGGGGGGGGAAGAAGAGTGAGACAGAGGAAGGGATATACTCGTACAAATACACACACAGCCCTAGTTGATGTTTTCCGCTGTCACATTTATACTATGTCAATTAACACTCTCAGGCTTTCATTATTCACTACCAGAGGAAGAAAACTGTCAATGGTAATCAGTAATACAATACACGAGTTGTTCCAATAATGACAGGGTTGATTCTTTTAAATTTCTTGGGCTGAAATATCCCTCACACCAACAATCTTCTTTTTATCATTACTTCCCACCATAATCGTGTATGCCACTACGATGTTTTTTTTTCAGCTACCCTATTATCATGCCCATAAAATAATTTGTACAACTGAATTAAATCCCCATGTAGTCTGTACTTACTGATGATAAACAGATTTTCTTCCAGACGATTCTCATTTGATGTTTTTGTGTGTTTTTCAATCTTCGTATACTTTGTGTCACTCTGTTGTACTCTCGAGCCTTTTTTGTCTTTTCTTTTTTTCGTTATACGGCGCCTAGTACTGAATATAATGTTCAGTGTATAAGGGACTGCACACATCATACAATCGAGGATCATATTTTGTAATTCATATTCGAATGTTCTACCTATTAATCCAAATGATTTGTTCACTTTCTTTACAGCCTCTATACTCTTTGCTTAACATGAAATAATTTATTACACTTATCAAATACGTTTCAATGTAAATATTATCAAACACTATGCATAGCATACCTGGCTTTTTTTTTTTTTTTTTTATAAAGCTTACTGACAATGTTTAAAACTTTTCATTTACTAATCTGAACTCCATCTACCTGGTATGGCCCCATTTACACAATATATCACGAGTTTGAATTATCTTTCAAACCTGCATATGCTTTGTTACCAGTTTTCGCATCAACAAAAACTGGATATCTACAACTCTGGATATTTTACCTCATAAGCCTTTGTCAGTATCAGTGATGTACATCGACTGCAAATTGTACTGGACCTAAAACTGAATCCTATGGCACTCCACTTGTAATATCTATCCAGTCTGAGTCTTTTTCATTTATTTAGACTCTTTATGTCCCGTAAAACAATTATCGATACACTGGGACACACTGCCACTGAAACCATGCGCCTGAGGTTAATGAAGGAGTCTTTTGTGGGAAACTATCGAATGCCTGTTGAAAATCTAGACAGGTAATACCACTAGATTTGCTCTCGTCGTAAATAAAAAAATATATAGGTGGAAAAAATTAAAACACAGGTAAGAAAAGAACGGTTATTCCAAAATTCATGTTGGACAGCTGTCGTGAAATATTCTGTTCCTAAGAGTTTGATAAAATTGTCTTCGAGTATAACTTCCACAGCCACATATTAAGTTAACTGCATGATAATTTCCGACCTGTGATTCATTAGATTTTTCAAGTTGCGTTTCCTGTACTCCTCTTACCTTAACCTGACCCAGATTTTCGTCCTTTTGTAGCTTATTTCACGTAGGTCAGTGAAGGAAAAATGCAATACAATGACTCTACATCCTTTCCACAGCACTTCTTCGTGACTAGCATCATAGTTAAGTGCTAATCCATTATACAACTCATCACTCGAGAGACAGATAGGAATTTTAGGCCAGGATTAAGTAGAAAAAAAAGTAATTCATTCGAGTGGCACCTTTTAATATTTTGCAAAGGTCAGCTAAAGGTTATGATGTTATGATATTTCGTCTTTTACTGCCATTAATTCTCACGGGGACATTTTATCTGGCCCAGGTGTTTGAGAGAGAGAGAGAGAGAGAGAGAGAGAGAGAGAGAGAGAGAGAGAGAGAGAGAGAATTACCTTATACCCAAGAGAAACATTGCATGATGAGTGTGTGTGTGTGTGTGTGTGTGTGTGTGTGTGTGTGTGTGTGTGTGTGTGTGTGTGTGTGTGTGTGAGAGAGAGAGAGAGAGGAAATACGAAGGAAGTAGGCCTATTATAGAAGGCTGGAAAATCGAGAAGGATGATTGGAGGAGCAAGACACGTGTATGAGGAAGATTTGGGGGAGTATTGGGAGGGACGGGAGGCAGGGAGGGACGGGAGGCAGGGAGGGAAGGAGAAGAAGGGAGAGGGAGGGAAGCGGGAAAGAGAAAAATTAGGAAGTGGGGGAAGGGAGGGAGGGGGAAAAAAAAAAGAAAGAAAGGGAGGAGCGAGAAGTAAAGAAGAGAATGAAAAAAAAAGTAGGAAGGGAGAGAGAGAAGGGAGGAAAAGAGAGAAAGGGAGAAAGGAAGGGAGGAAAGGGGAGGTTGAAAGGAGGAAGAAAAGAGGGTGTTAGAGGAAGCGGAAAAAGATGGAGAGAAAGGTGGTGATGTGGGAAAGAGGGGGACGATAGGATAAAGGGATTGATGGATTACTGGATGAATGGATGGAATGATGGATGGATGGGGTGAGTGAGAATGAGTTGGAGGTGTGGAGGAAGTGAGAGAGGGAGGAAGAGAAGGGGGGAGGGAGGAAGAGAAGCAAGGAGGGATGGAGAGAGTGAGAGGAAGCGAAACATGGAGTGAGTGAGAGGAAGATAAGGCTGAAGAGTACGGGAGGAAAGGAGGGATGAAGAGAATGAGAGGAAGGGAGGAATGGAGAGAGTGAGAGAGAAAGGGAGGAATGGAGAGAGTGAGAGAGAAAGGGAGGGATGCAAAAAGAGTGAGAGAGGAAGGGAGAGAGGGAGAAAGGGAGAGAGGGAGAAAGGATGGAGAAAGTAAGGGAGGAAGGGAGGGATGAAGAGAGGAAGGGAAGGAGACAGTGAAAGGAAGATAGGGATGGAGAGAGAGAGAGAGAGAGAGAGAGAGAGAGAGAGAGAGAGAGAGAGAGAGGGGGGGGAAAGAAGAGTGAGACAGAGGAAGGGATATACTCGTACAAATACACACACAGCCCTAGTTGATGTTTTCCGCTGTCACATTTATACTATGTCAATTAACACTCTCAGGCTTTCATTATTCACTACCAGAGGAAGAAAACTGTCAATGGTAATCAGTAATACAATACACGAGTTGTTCCAATAATGACAGGGTTGATTCTTTTAAATTTCTTGGGCTGAAATATCCCTCACACCAACAATCTTCTTTTTATCATTACTTCCCACCATAATCGTGTATGCCACTACGATGTTTTTTTTTCAGCTACCCTATTATCATGCCCATAAAATAATTTGTACAACTGAATTAAATCCCCATGTAGTCTGTACTTACTGATGATAAACAGATTTTCTTCCAGACGATTCTCATTTGATGTTTTTGTGTGTTTTTCAATCTTCGTATACTTTGTGTCACTCTGTTGTACTCTCGAGCCTTTTTTGTCTTTTCTTATTTTCGTTATACGGCGCCTAGTACTGAATATAATGTTCAGTGTACAAGGGAATGCACACATCATACAATCAAGGTTGATATTTTGTAATTCATATTCGAATGTTCTACATATTAATCCAAATGATTTGTTCGCTTTCTTTACAGCCTCTATACTCTTTGTTTAACTTGAAATAATTTATTATACTTATCAAATAAGTTTCAATGTAAATATTATCAAACACTATGCATAGCATACCTGGCCTTTTTTTTTTTTTAAGCTTACTGACAATGTTTAAAACTTTTCATTTACTAATCTGAACTCCATCTACCAGGTATGGCCCCATTTAAACAATATATCACGAGTTTGAATTATCTTTCAAACCTGCATGTGCTTTGTTACCAGTTTTCGCATCAACAAAAACTGGATATCTACAACTCTGGATATTTTACCTCATAAGCCTTTGTCAGTATCAGTGATGTACATCGACTGCAAATTGTACTGGACCTAAAACTGAATCCTATGGCACTCCACTTGTAATATCTATCCAGTCTGAGTCTTTTTCATTTATTTAGACTCTTTATGTCCCGTAAAACAATTATCGATACACTGGGACACACTGCCACTGAAACCATGCGCCTCAGGTTAATGAAGGAGTCTTTTGTGGGAAACTATCGAATGCCTGTTGAAAATCTAGACAGGTAATACCACTAGATTTGCTCTCGTCGTAAATAAAAAAATATATAGGTGGAAAAAATTAAAACACAGGTAAGAAAAGAACGGTTATTCCAAAATTCATGTTGGACAGCTGTCGTGAAATATTCTGTTCCTAAGAGTTTGATAAAATTGTCTTCGAGTATAACTTCCACAGATATTAAGTTAACTGCATGATAATTTCCGACCTGTGATTCATTAGATTTTTCAAGTTGCGTTTCCTGTACTCCTCTTACCTTAACCTGACCCAGATTTTCGTCCTTTTGTAGCTTATTTCACGTAGGTCAGTGAAGGAAAAATGCAATACAATGACTCTACATCCTTTCCACAGCACTTCTTCGTGACTAGCATCATAGTTAAGTGCTAATCCATTATACAACTCATCACTCGAGAGACAGATAGGAATTTTAGGCCAGGATTAAGTAGAAAAAAAAGTAATTCATTCGAGTGGCACCTTTTAATATTTTGCAAAGGTCAGCTAAAGGTTATGATGTTATGATATTTCGTCTTTTACTGCCATTAATTCTCACGGGGACATTTTATCTGGCCCAGGTGTTTGAGAGAGAGAGAGAGAGAGAGAGAGAGAGAGAGAGAGAATTACCTTATACCCAAGAGAAACATTGCATGATGAGTGTGTGTGTGTGTGTGTGTGTGTGTGTGTGTGTGTGAGAGAGAGAGAGAGAGAGAGGAAATACGAAGGAAGTAGGCCTATTATAGAAGGCTGGAAAATCGAGAAGGATGATTGGAGGAGCAAGACACGTGTATGAGGAAGATTTGGGGGAGTATTGGGAGGGACGGGAGGCAGGGAGGGACGGGAGGCAGGGAGGGAAGGAGAAGAAGGGAGAGGGAGGGAAGCGGGAAAGAGAAAAATTAGGAAGTGGGGGAAGGGAGGGAGGGGGAAAAAAAAAAAGAAAGAAAGGGAGGAGCGAGAAGTAAAGAAGAGAATGAAAAAAAAAGTAGGAAGGGAGAGAGAGAAGGGGAGGAAAAGAGAGAAAGGGAGAAAGGAAGGGAGGAAAGGGGAGGTTGAAAGGAGGAAGAAAAGAGGGTGTTAGAGGAAGCGGAAAAAGATGGAGAGAAAGGTGGTGATGTGGGAAAGAGGGGGACGATAGGATAAAGGGATTGATGGATTACTGGATGAATGGATGGAATGATGGATGGATGGGGTGAGTGAGAATGAGTTGGAGGTGTGGAGGAAGTGAGAGAGGGAGGAAGAGAAGGGGGGAGGGAGGAAGAGAAGCAAGGAGGGATGGAGAGAGTGAGAGGAAGCGAAACATGGAGTGAGTGAGAGGAAGATAAGGCTGAAGAGTACGGGAGGAAAGGAGGGATGAAGAGAATGAGAGGAAGGGAGGAATGGAGAGAGTGAGAGAGAAAGGGAGGAATGGAGAGAGTGAGAGAGAAAGGGAGGGATGCAAAAAGAGTGAGAGAGGAAGGGAGAGAGGGAGAAAGGGAGAGAGGGAGAAAGGATGGAGAAAGTAAGGGAGGAAGGGAGGGATGAAGAGAGGAAGGGAAGGAGACAGTGAAAGGAAGATAGGGATGGAGAGAGAGAGAGAGAGAGAGAGAGAGAGAGAGAGAGAGAGAGAGAGAGAGAGAGGGGGGGGGGGGGAAAGAAGAGTGAGACAGAGGAAGGGATATACTCGTACAAATACACACACAGCCCTAGTTGATGTTTTCCGCTGTCACATTTATACTATGTCAATTAACACTCTCAGGCTTTCATTATTCACTACCAGAGGAAGAAAACTGTCAATGGTAATCAGTAATACAATACACGAGTTGTTCCAATAATGACAGGGTTGATTCTTTTAAATTTCTTGGGCTGAAATATCCCTCACACCAACAATCTTCTTTTTATCATTACTTCCCACCATAATCGTGTATGCCACTACGATGTTTTTTTCAGCTACCCTATTATCATGCCCATAAAATAATTTGTACAACTGAATTAAATCCCCATGTAGTCTGTACTTACTGATGATAAACAGATTTTCTTCCAGACGATTCTCGTTTGATGTTTTTGTGTGTTTTTCAATCTTCGTATACTTTGTGTCACTCTGTTGTACTCTCGAGCCTTTTTTGTCTTTTCTTATTTTCGTTATACGGCGCCTAGTACTGAATATAATGTTCAGTGTACAAGGGAATGCACACATCATACAATCAAGGTTGATATTTTGTAATTCATATTCGAATGTTCTACATATTAATCCAAATGATTTGTTCGCTTTCTTTACAGCCTCTATACTCTTTGTTTAACTTGAAATAATTTATTATACTTATCAAATAAGTTTCAATGTAAATATTATCAAACACTATGCATAGCATACCTGGCCTTTTTTTTTTTTTTAAGCTTACTGACAATGTTTAAAACTTTTCATTTACTAATCTGAACTCCATCTACCAGGTATGGCCCCATTTAAACAATATATCACGAGTTTGAATTATCTTTCAAACCTGCATGTGCTTTGTTACCAGTTTTCGCATCAACAAAAACTGGATATCTACAACTCTGGATATTTTACCTCATAAGCCTTTGTCAGTATCAGTGATGTACATCGACTGCAAATTGTACTGGACCTAAAACTGAATCCTATGGCACTCCACTTGTAATATCTATCCAGTCTGGGTCTTTTCCATTTATTTAGACTCTTTATGTCCCGTAAAACAATTATCGATACACTGGGACACACTGCCACTGAAACCATGCGCCTCAGGTTAATGAAGGAGTCTTTTGTGGGAAACTATCGAATGCCTGTTGAAAATCTAGACAGGTAATACCACTAGATTTGCTCTCGTCGTAAATAAAAAAATATATAGGTGGAAAAAATTAAAACACAGGTAAGAAAAGAACGGTTATTCCAAAATTCATGTTGGACAGCTGTCGTGAAATATTCTGTTCCTAAGAGTTTGATAAAATTGTCTTCGAGTATAACTTCCACAGATATTAAGTTAACTGCATGATAATTTCCGACCTGTGATTCATTAGATTTTTCAAGTTGCGTTTCCTGTACTCCTCTTACCTTAACCTGACCCAGATTTTCGTCCTTTTGTAGCTTATTTCACGTAGGTCAGTGAAGGAAAAATGCAATACAATGACTCTACATCCTTTCCACAGCACTTCTTCGTGACTAGCATCATAGTTAAGTGCTAATCCATTATACAACTCATCACTCGAGAGACAGATAGGAATTTTAGGCCAGGATTAAGTAGAAAAAAAAGTAATTCATTCGAGTGGCACCTTTTAATATTTTGCAAAGGTCAGCTAAAGGTTATGATGTTATGATATTTCGTCTTTTACTGCCATTAATTCTCACGGGGACATTTTATCTGGCCCAGGTGTTTGAGTGAGAGAGAGAGAGAGAGAGAGAGAGAGAGAGAGAGAATTACCTTATACCCAAGAGAAACATTGCATGATGAGTGTGTGTGTGTGTGTGTGTGTGTGTGTGTGTGTGTGTGTGTGTGTGTGTGTGAGAGAGAGAGAGAGAGGAAATACGAAGGAAGTAGGCCTATTATAGAAGGCTGGAAAATCGAGAAGGATGATTGGAGGAGCAAGACACGTGTATGAGGAAGATTTGGGGGAGTATTGGGAGGGACGGGAGGCAGGGAGGGACGGGAGGCAGGGAGGGAAGGAGAAGAAGGGAGAGGGAGGGAAGCGGGAAAGAGAAAAATTAGGAAGTGGGGGAAGGGAGGGAGGGGGAAAAAAAAAAGAAAGAAAGGGAGGAGCGAGAAGTAAAGAAGAGAATGAAAAAAAAAGTAGGAAGGGAGAGAGAGAAGGGGAGGAAAAGAGAGAAAGGGAGAAAGGAAGGGAGGAAAGGGGAGGTTGAAAGGAGGAAGAAAAGAGGGTGTTAGAGGAAGCGGAAAAAGATGGAGAGAAAGGTGGTGATGGGGGAAAGAGGGGGACGATAGGATAAAGGGATTGATGGATTACTGGATGAATGGATGGAATGATGGATGGATGGGGTGAGTGAGAATGAGTTGGAGGTGTGGAGGAAGTGAGAGAGGGAGGAAGAGAAGGGGGGAGGGAGGAAGAGAAGCAAGGAGGGATGGAGAGAGTGAGAGGAAGCGAAACATGGAGTGAGTGAGAGGAAGATAAGGCTGAAGAGTACGGGAGGAAAGGAGGGATGAAGAGAATGAGAGGAAGGGAGGAATGGAGAGAGTGAGAGAGAAAGGGAGGAATGGAGAGAGTGAGAGAGAAAGGGAGGGATGCAAAAAGAGTGAGAGAGGAAGGGAGAGAGGGAGAAAGGATGGAGAAAGTAAGGGAGGAAGGGAGGGATGAAGAGAGGAAGGGAAGGAGACAGTGAAAGGAAGATAGGGATGGAGAGAGAGAGAGAGAGAGAGAGAGAGAGAGAGAGAGAGGGAGGGGGGGGAAAGAAGAGTGAGACAGAGGAAGGGATATACTCGTACAAATACACACACAGCCCTAGTTGATGTTTTCCGCTGTCACATTTATACTATGTCAATTAACACTCTCAGGCTTTCATTATTCACTACCAGAGGAAGAAAACTGTCAATGGTAATCAGTAATACAATACACGAGTTGTTCCAATAATGACAGGGTTGATTCTTTTAAATTTCTTGGGCTGAAATATCCCTCACACCAACAATCTTCTTTTTATCATTACTTCCCACCATAATCGTGTATGCCACTACGATGTTTTTTTTTCAGCTACCCTATTATCATGCCCATAAAATAATTTGTACAACTGAATTAAATCCCCATGTAGTCTGTACTTACTGATGATAAACAGATTTTCTTCCAGACGATTCTCATTTGATGTTTTTGTGTGTTTTTCAATCTTCGTATACTTTGTGTCACTCTGTTGTACTCTCGAGCCTTTTTTGTCTTTTCTTATTTTCGTTATACGGCGCCTAGTACTGAATATAATGTTCAGTGTACAAGGGAATGCACACATCATACAATCAAGGTTGATATTTTGTAATTCATATTCGAATGTTCTACATATTAATCCAAATGATTTGTTCGCTTTCTTTACAGCCTCTATACTCTTTGTTTAACTTGAAATAATTTATTATACTTATCAAATAAGTTTCAATGTAAATATTATCAAACACTATGCATAGCATACCTGGCTTTTTTTTTTTAAGCTTACTGACAATGTTTAAAACTTTTCATTTACTAATCTGAACTCCATCTACCTGGTATGGCCCCATTTACACAATATATCACGAGTTCGAATTATCTTTCAAACCTGCATCCGCTTTGTTACCAGTTTTCGCATCAACAAAAACTGGATATCAACAACTCTGGATATTTTACCTCATAAGCCTTTGTCAGTATCAATGATGTACATCGACTGCATATTGTACTGGACCTAAAACTGAATCCTACGGCACTCCACTTGTAAAATCTAACCAGTCTGGGTCTTTTCCATTTATTTTGACTCTAAGTCCCGTAAAACAATTATCGATTCACCGGGTCACACTACCAATGAAACCATGAGCCTCTGGTTAATGGGGTCTTTTGTGGGAAACTTTCTCGAATGCCTGTTGAAAATCTAGAGAGAGAATTTTGATTTGCCCTCGTCGTACGCAAAAAAAATATACCGGTATATATAGTTTGAAAAAATTAAAACATTAGTAAGACAAGAACGGTTATTCCAAAATTCATGTTGTAAACCTGTCTTGAAATATTCTGTTCCTATGAGTTTGATAAAATTGTCTTTGATTATAACTTCCAACAATTTGTCAGCCACAGATTAAGTAAAATGGATGATAATTTCCGACTTGTGATTTATTAGACTCCTCAAGTTACGTTTCCTATACTCCTCTTACCTTAACCTGATCCAGATTTTCGTCCTTTTGTAGCTTATTTCACGTAGGTCTGTGAAGGAAAACAATGACTCTACATCCTTTCCACAGCACTTTTTCGTGACTAGCATCATAGTTAAGTGCTAATCCATTATACAAATCATCATTCAAGAGAGAAAGATAGGAATTTTAGGCCAGGATTAAGTAGAAAAAAAAAAAGTAATTCATTCGAGTGGCACCTTTTAATATTTTGCAAAGTTCAGCTAAAGGTTATGATGTTATGGTATTTCGTCTTTTACTGCCCTTAATTCTCACGGGGACATTTTATCTGGCCCAGGTGTTTGAGAGAGAGAGAGAGAGAGAGAGAGAGAGAGAGAGAATTACCTTATACCCAAGAGAAACATTGCATGATGAGAGAGAGAGTGTGTGTGTGTGTGTGTGTGTGTGTGTGTGTGTGTGTGTGTGTGTGTGTGTGTGTGTGTGTGTGTGTGTGTGTGTGTGTGTGTGTGCGCGCGTGCGTGCGTGCGTGCGTGCGTGTGTGTGTGTGTGTGTGTGTGTGTGTGTGTGTGTGTGTGTGTGTGTGTGTGTGTGTGTGTGTGTGTGTGTGTGTGTGTGTGTGTGTGTGTGTGTGTGTGTGTGTGTGTGTGTGTGTGTGTGTGTGTGTGTGTGTGTGTGTGTGTGTGACTTTACCAGCATGAATATATATGGATGAGGTCACTGTTATCCCTTTCAATCCGCTGACGTATTTTCCATCCATTTTTCTTTTCATCATCAGGCCACTTTAATAAACTCAAAATAAATCTTTAACAGTGAAGGCGATAATTAAGGCTACAGGTATATTTTCCTAGGCAAATGTCTTCTCTTATGTGAATATAATCGTTTGAAGACAGCAAGATTCAACTATATCCTTTTATTCTAACTTGTCCTTAACTTGCCATTTCTCCATCTTGAATACTGAGTTGTAACCAGAGATTAGCGCTAGAAAATGATGCTAGTAATGAAGAAGTGCTACAGAAAGGATACAGAGCCACAGTATTGTCTTTTTCTGCCACAGAGCTGCGTGAAATGATCTACAGGACAAAAATCTGAGCCAATTTTGAGTAAAAGGAGTATAAAACAGACGTCCTCCGGCTGAACAACGTAAGGGGAATTGGCAGCAAAGAAAAAAAAACACCCTATTTTCACTCATGCTCGTAAACCCCATTGTCAGCTGAATAAAATCGTCTCCCGTTAGCTGGAATAGTATACTAGAGTTGGCCCCGACCATGAGAGGTTAAGGGTGACAGTAATAACACACTCGGGCCCCTGTGACTCACTCTACGCTGAATAAAATCGCCCTGTCAACAGCTAGAATAGAAGAATAAGTTGATTTTGGTGGGAAGTCAAATTTACAGGAACGATTTTCAGTGATCCTTTGATATTAGTCATGTCTGTCGGTAATGTTTTTTTTTTTTTTTTTTTTTTTTTTTTTTTTGGGGGGGGGGGGGGTCATCTCGACGATTTAATGCAGCTAAGGACAGGCTTTTCAAAATCAAGGGCTTACTATTCATAGGCTACAGCATGACAAATCCCTTCAGCGCTCAGGCCATTAATAAGTTGCAAAAATCGTCTGTTACCGATAAGAATGTATTACAAAGGATATCACCAAATCTTAGTGTTACTTCCTTGAATCTATAGTGCTTTTATTTTAACCTGGCCCAGCTTTTCGTCTCGTGTAAGCTATTTTTCACGGAGCACAGTGGCAGAGAAATACAAAGCCAAATCTCCACATCCTTCCCATGGCAATTTTTTGTCACTAGCATCACATTCTAGTTAAAACTCGGTAATAAGGATTGAGAGGTGGTAATTCTAGGCCAAGTTAGAGCAAAATGAGCATTAATTTTTTGCTCTATTCTCCGTAATTTCTGACGACATTATTTTGCTTAAGACACCAAAGAAGAAAGATATAGGATTAACTTCCCCCTTGCCTACTGATAATTTACCTTAACTATACGGGGAGATTGTCGTCATTTTGTAGCTAATTTACCGTAGCTCAGTGGCAAGTAAATGGGTCTCCATCCTTTCCACAACACTTCTTCGTGACCAGCATTACATTCTAGTGCTAATTTCTTGCTATAGCTCAGCGTTCAAGATGGTAGATGCTAATTCTACGCCTACAGTGAACAAAGTATATATGAGATTTCGCCACATGCAACTAATATTACTGCGGGGTAGAAAGAATGATATATTAATGTCGTATTTATGAGCTGAGTATAACTGCTCTCTCTCTCTCTCGTTTCTGCCTTTTTATTCCTTTTTTCGTCGTCCTCCTCGTCGTCCTTATCTTCCTCTTCCTCCCTCAACTCCTACCCCTCCCTCACCTCTCCTTTGGTCTCCCCTTTCCCTCCTTATTTCCTCCTCTCTCCTCTTCCTACCTTCCAGCCTCACCTCACAGCTCTCACACTCCTTCCTTCTTCCTTTCTGCCTCGTCATCTCTGTTATTCTTTCTGTTTTTTAAATTTTCCTCATTAAATCATCTCTTTCACTGTCTTCTTCCCTACTCTCTCTCTCTCCTTCTCCACCTCCTCCTCTCTTCACTCCACTCTTTCCTCCAACCATCCCCCCTCCTCTTTTTTCTTCCTTTCTCCTCCCCTTTTCCTTCCGTTCTCCTCTCCTCCCCTTTCCTTCTTCTTATATCTCTTGTTCGTTCCTTTCCCTTCTTTTCTTTCCAGTCTCTCCTTATTCGTCTTTCATATCTCTTTCCCTACCTCCCTCCCTCTTTCCGTCCATTCTTCTCTTCTCTTCTCTTTCTCACCTTTTTTCCCTTCCCCTTCTTCTCTCCTCCTCTTACTACTTATACTCCATCAATTCCTCCTCTATTCTATGCTTCCCTTACTACAGTACTCTAGCCACAGTCTCGAAGGAGAGAGAGAGAGAAACATCCGTCTCATGCACATACCCTATTTTCTTATGATCCTTCCCTCTCTGCTTCCCAATCTCCAAGTGTATGCTCCCTCACTTCATTTTCTCTCTCATTTCTTTCTTCCCTCCCATAATTTTCCTTCCATACTTTCTTCCTTACCTCCATATGGCACCCTTTCTTCATTATATTGCCATTGTACTCATATACAATTTCTTTTTCTTACTACACTCTTCCCTCACTTCTCCCTCCCCACTCCCTCCATCATCCCTCCCCCTTCCTCCCTCCTCCCTTATCCCTCCCTCACCTTTTCCTCATACTTATGTCATCCCTCTCTCACTTCGTTTCTCTCTCCTTCACCCTTCCCTTTTCACATTTCCCTTCCCCCACCTCCCTCCCTCTCTCTCTCTTTCCATTACCCCCCATAGCCCTTCCCATGATGACGCCTTTTTCTCTTTTCATGCTAAATCCAGACGGTTTTATTGAGACTTTTCGAGCATGGGGGGTTAGACAGCCTTCATTAACCACTTCACTATTAAGGTTCCGTCCTAAGCTGAACAAAGTCGTCTGTTGGAAGAAACAAATAAAAATCACGTCCCAAGTTAAAAGATCCAATTCCTTTACTACGAAACTTCTCCCCTGGTTAAACGATCCAATCCCTTTACTACGAGATGTCTCCCCTAAGCTGAATAAAATCGTCTGTAGTGGCAGGAACAAGATTTTAAAAAAGAAGTCTTCGTGCTGAATGGGCTAAATCACTCTCTATCTGCATCGCTTTTACACTCCTTCACCCACTTTCTCCCTCTTTTCTCTCCCTTGTCCCGTTTCTCCCTTCTTTCCTTCTTCCTTCAGTTTTCCTTTTCATGCCATTCGTTTTCTCTTTCCTCCCTCGTTCATCCCTATTCTCCCTCCCTCCCTGAACCCATGCCTCCCTCCCTCCCTCTTTCACCCCAATTCTTTTTTTTCTCCCTCACTCACCATTTTTCTCCCTCTCGTCGTTCTCTCCACGTACTTTCTCTTTCCCTCCCTCTTTCCCTCAACCCTTTTCTCCCTTCCTTACCCCTTTCCTCCTCCTCTTCCACTCATGTCTCCAACTCTGATTTCCCGCTGGACATTTTGGCTGCGACACTAGCAATCCCGTATTCTGCCCCCGGGGTGTTGGTGGTTGTGGTAGATGTGGTAGTTGTGGTAGAGGCAAAGGTTGTTCATGATGGTGGTGGTGATGGTGGTGAGGGAAGGGAGGTTGAGATGACTGTTTGTGTTAATTTTGCCATCACCAGGTTATTTTATTTACCTGACACACCTTCACGACAGCATATCACAAGAAGTGGTTAAAGTGTGTCATTTATTATAGCGAAAAAATGCAGGTAATAGTAACAAAATTCAACTTAGATGTCCATAATCCACGTTGAAAGTTACGTTCTGTTTTATCCTTTTTATTCCTGAGGACACACAAGATGTTTTTAATTTCTTTTTTCAACTGTCTAAGCATATGTCTCCGTCAAAGTCTGTACACGTCACTAATGCTCAAAATAAATATATATGATAAAAATAATGCGGAGGAAGAGGCGCTTCGAAAAATTTCCTAAATGTCAGTAATGTTTAAATAATTCAATATCTCTAGCATCTTGTTGGTCTTGTTACCCTGCCGTACACTGGTTGGATTTCTTCACATCATAACCTTCTTTATTCTCCCTTCCTCACTACTTCCTTCTTCCCTTCCTCACTCCTTCCTTCTCCTCTTCCTCACCCCTTTCTTCTTCCTTTCCTCACCTATTTCTTCCTCCCTTCCTCCCTCCAATTTCTCTTTCCAATTCCTATATCTTTCTTCCTCCCTCTATTCCTTTCCTTCCCTGTTTTTTTTGTTCCCTCATCTCACCTCTCCGTCCCTCCCTGTTTCTCTCACCCAACTTCTTAATCTCTCAATCCCCCCCCTCCCTCCCCCTCTCTCTCTCTCTCTCTCTCTCGTTTCTACTTTTTTATTCCTTTCCTCAACCTCCTCCTCGAAATAATTGCATTGGTCACTAAGCCTCCTCCTCATTCCTCTCCTCCTCCTCTCCAACTTTACCTCCTTCACTCTCCGCTCCTTCAACAAGTTCCCTCCACTCTTGTCTCTCCTTCCCTCTTTTCTCCCCAACTGACTTCTTTATATCCTCATTCCTCTCCCCCTTCTTTCCCCCCTCCTCCCCCTCTCTCTACCCCCTCCCACTCCCCCTTCTCCTCCCTCACAAGCTTCTCTACCTCCTCCCTCTCTCGTAAAACTTTTCCTGTTCCTTTTCAGCTGCTAATATCTCTTTCCTTTCTTTCTCTCTCTCTCTCTCTAATCCTACCCTCTCAACCCCTCTAATTCCCGCCATTCTCCTGATCCCTCCCTCTCTTTTTATTCCCTTAACATTCTTCTCTCACTTTCATCTCTCTCTCTCTCTCTCTCTCTCCGCCGGTCACTCTCTTTCTGGACCTCACTCACTTTCTTCATCCTTTTGTGTTACACTTTACATTCAATGTAAATGTCTTTGCATTAATACTGAGACCAGACCACCTTGTAAGGACTCTCTCTCTCTCTCTCTCTCTCTCTCTCTCTCTCTCTCACACACACACACACACACACACACACAATTTCTTCTTTTACATCATCTCTATCCTTTCCAATTTCTCTCTCTCTCTCTCACTAATACCTACACCTACATGCTCCCTCCTTCCCTCCTCTCTCCCCACCCCTCCTCCTCTCGCTCCCCCCTCCCCCCACATTAACAGTGGCTGTATCTCATTATAATCCCATTACTTGTGGTGTCAGAGGATGGGGAGGAAGGGAGGGGAGGGAGGGAAAGGAGGAAGGAGGAAGGGGGAAAGGGGTATTTTAGGTAAGGAGGTCGAGTGTCAGGCAGTTAGGCAGGCAAAAAGACAGGTAGGAAGGTAGGCAAGGAGTGAGGTACGAGAGCAGGCAGATAGGCACGCAAGGAAGGAGATAGGAAGGCAGTCAGAAAGGCATGCAGGGAGACAAGCAGGTAGGCTGATAGGTAAGGTAGCAAGTAGAAAGACAAGCAGACAAGGAGGCAGACAAGCAGGCAGGAAAATGATAGGGAGAAAGGGAGCGATGGAGTAAGAAATAAGGAGGAAAGGGTGGTACACTGAAGCAGATGCGAGAGAGGAGGCGAGGAAGAGGAGAAGGAAAGATACAGACAGAGGAAAAGAGAAAGAGTAAGGTAGGAGGGAGGGATCCGCGAGGGAATGAAGGAGAAAATGGAAAGGAGAGGGTTTACATGGAAGAGAAGACAAAGGCGGAAGGGGAGACATTTGAGTTGGGTTGAAAGGGAAGGAGAATGGGAAAGGGATCGGGAAAAGGGAGAAGATGGGATGATGGTGGAATGATGTTGGGTTACACACACACACACACACACACAAACATCAGTAAACTCACTTCCACTTACATGGAAGAGAAGACAAAGGCGGAAGGGGAGACATTTGAGTTGGGTTGAAAGGGAAGGAGAATGGGAAAGGGATCGGGAAAAGGGAGAAGATGGGATGATGGTGGAATGATGATGGGTTACACACACACACACACACACACAATCATCAGTAAACACTTCCTTCAGTCTCACGAGTCCTAAAAGTGGCTACAAATCACAGGCTTCATTACATCTCTATTAGTAACACTTTCACCTTCAGCAAGTCACCTTAATTTTACCCTTGCTCTCCCCTTACGATTTTTTTTCAGCTTAGGGAGGGTTAGATCCAACCTTCCCTAACCCCTTAACCTGGGGCTCTCCTAACCTGAATAATATCATCCGGTAGCAGCAAAGAAATACTACAATAAGAAGTCATTAAATATAAGTGGTTTATCTCTCCAGCCACAACACGTCTTTTTTTTTTTTTTAACTATTTTTGTTGTCACCAGACGATTTTATTCAGCTCAGGAGAACCCCCTAAAAGAGAAGGAATGTTTAATAAAGGCTTAAGTAACACCTTCATATCAAAGACTCTCCCAAACTGAATAAAATGACCTAAAAATAGCAAGAACAAAATGCATAAAACACGTCATCGGACTGATTATTTCTGGACAATACTATACTGAGAAAGGTCATTTGTATGTACGGTACAGTCACAGTCAAAAGTTCGCATATCATTCTCCTGCGTCTGCTTTACGCTTGGATATGTCCGTCACTTTCCTCCCTGACGCATATAAAAGAAAGTCATCTATGCGCAGAGAAACACATCTAGCCTCTATTTATGGGCAGAGAAACATACCATGGCTCTTCAGTGGGCATAGAAAAATACCAAGACTTTACCTTAGGACAGAGAAACGAATAAAGCCTCTATCTATGGGCAGAGAAACATACCAAGCCTCTCTCACTCGAAGAATATTATGCACAAGGGGAAAGTGAGAAGTAGGGGTGAAACATTTGACGAACCCTTGTCCCAAACAGTACAGCAAGGGTCAATAGTTCCTTTAAACACTCAGGAAACCGTACCGAAACCTAATGGGACCTTGCTAAGTGGTGTAGTCTTATGCAAAAATTCGCCGACACTTTTCCGCTGGATGTGGCAATGGAAGCCGCTACGGGATTTTTTTATGTGCATACAGTATGAAGCACGCGACAGAAAAAGTACGAAAAGGATAGACACTCACCGTCGTTTGGGTAGGAATGAGAAATAAGGAAAGGAGGACACAATACTGGCAGGGAATTATCACAGACCTTTCTAAGCAGGTCTCTTCAGGTTTAATTAGGTGTACTTTGATCTAATTAAGTATAATCATGTATATTTGTCTAATCAGGTATATTCAGGTCTAACTATTAAGATCTAATTAGGTCTAACCAGATATATTTGTCTGATCAGATATATTAAGGTCTAATTAGATCTATTAAGATCTAATTAGGTCTATTAAGATCTAATTAGGTATAACCAGGTCTAATTAGGTATATTCAAGTCTAATCAGGTATGATATTCAGGTCTAATTAGGCATATTCAGATCTAATTAGGTCTATTCAGGTGCATTCGGATCTAATTAGGCCTACTTAGGGCTAATCAAGTGTTTGTTGAGGCCGTTAGGTTCATTCACGTATATTTAGGTCAATTCGAGCTTAATTAGTTTAATGTTGAGCTAATTAGTACCATTCAGGTTATTTAGGTTTTCAGGTCTAATTAGGTCCATACGGAACTAAATAGGTTATTCAGGTCTCAGTAGGTCCAACTGAACTAATTACGTTTTCAAGTATAATTAGAGCCAATCAAGATTAATTAGGTCCATTCAGGTTTAGTCAGGTTCATGGCGGGGTAATTAGGTGCATGCTGGACTAATTAGGCCCAAACAAGTTTAACTAAGCCCAGGCAGAGTTGATTAGGGAAATTCAGGTCTAATTCGCTTCATACTGAGTAATTAGGTCCAGTCGTGCCACTTTTTTCTTTAACTTCTCTTTACATGCATTCCTGTTAAGTTCAGCCAATTCAGTGCCATTGCACGGGGTTTACGTCATTTCAGGTTGTACGGATGCACTCAGTTCTATATTTACTGATTTAGGCCATAGCAGTAAAGGTATGTGCCAAAAATCAGCCTTAAGGTCTATACTCGTATTTACTGATGCAGGCCATAGCAGTAAAGGTATGTGCCAAAAATCAGCCATATTAATCCAGTGGCTCTCGAAACCTCTCAGCTCAGGTATAGTTTCATTTTAGCTCCTTCAGGTTCGTCAGACACATTCAGGTCAGTGATGATGTTTTGTGGCCACGCTCGTCAAGGCGCTTATACAAAAAACAAAATTCAGCACCAGTGTAATAGTTTTCGAGATGCGATTTCAAAATATTGGAAAATCATGGTGTAATGTAATATGGCTGCTGATGTACTCAAGCTATGAAGATGTGGACAGCGTCATAGGCCGTATGGGTGTCCAGGTCGTGATGCTGGTTCGACTATTCACTGGTTACCAAGGTACTGAATTTTAGTATATTCGCATGCCTTCGTATTAACCCTCGTATGATCGAAACAGCTCTAGCATATATTCTATTCAAGGTAACCCCAGACGTCTGTTCAGCTGAGAAAGAGTACCAGAACCAAGAGAGTTGAAACTGTCACCATTAACTCTGTCATGGTGGGAACAAATCTAGCATTCTATTCCAGCTAGCGCTAGACAATTTTATTCAACTATAAGTGGGAGTAAATCTGATCTAGTGACCAAATAATTAGGCTGGTCAGATTTATGGCACTTCCAATTTTTCCTTACATTTAATTCCTTTGAGGTAAAAAGGCGAGAAAATTATGCCGTATCAAAAAGGAAAAAAGAAAGTAATACCCAATGTCTATCACAGGATCCTGTGGTCTGTGCATATTTCCAAAGCTGTAAGTTTTAGCATATATGGCGGAGAAAAAAAAAAAAATGAAGGAATTAAAAAAAAAAAAATCCAACATACAGCCGTACTAATGGATCTAAGACATCGAAAAGCTGATATGGATCAGTTTCACTTGACCCTAAACACACACACACACACACACACACACACACACACACACACACACACACACACACACACACACACACACACACACAATTTTTTTCAGATTCCTAGGTGAAGCAGTTTTAAGTTTCGAATATATATCACTGACGGGATAAACAACAACAACAACAATAATCTATCTATCTATCTATTATAATTAGCAAACGAAAATTTCATTCTGAGATGAAGGTAAAGATGTTGGGAAGGAGAACGTGCAGAAACAAGCTTAAAAAAAAAAATAAATAAAGTAAGATTTTGGGATGGGAAGAGATTCAGTGTTATATACCCATTACCAGATTCCAGACCGAACTCACAAAACGTTTGGAGCTGGTGGAATGTAGTAATGGTATAGAGATCAAAATTTCCTCCCATCCCAAATGCTGTGCTATATTCATATCTTGTTTCTGTACTTTATCCATCAGATCATCTGAATAATAATTTTAGAGTAATATTTTTGTTTTCTGATTTACAATCTTTTTTATGGAAGCTGGCAACCAAATATACATTAGCTGTATAATACAACCACTACTAATAGCATGATAATCGCTACGCGATTACCGGTACAATATACGTAAAATGCTAATGTGGAAAGAGGCAACACGAAACCAATGAGTTTTACATACTGTGAGAAGAGATCCGAGTGTTAGAGAATTTTTTGTAGGCCGTACCTTGCATACTGTAGCTCGAACACAGCTCTATTTACGGAGAAAAAAAAAAAAAAAAAAAAAAAAAAAATGTTAAGAAGTGCTTTTGGTGTGTACCACGTTCGTGTACGAGTTTTCATACTGGAGTTATGACTGATGAGGAAAAAAGAAAAAGAAAGAAAGAAGGGAGGAAGGAAGAGAGAACAACAAAATCGATATTTGGGGGGCCCAGTCTTGCTATTCCTACGAAGGTAAATAACAGTCTTTCAGTCCGTATGCCTAAACCTGGGCTTCTTGAACGTTTTGGTGCGAGCGCCCTTATACCTTCTGTTCGGGAAGTTATTTTGAACCTGAGTTTTTCCTTCATGGTAATCGCCGTGGCGGTTACTGATAATAATCCAACAATTTTAACAGGAGTTCCGCAAATACAAAGCATGTACAATGATCACATATATTTTCCTTTCTTAATCATGATCAAAGCAGTATAAGGAAATGCACGGAAAAGAAGATGTGGTGAAGGAGGAGGAGAGGGAGAATGGGAGGAGGAGGGCAGGAGGAGCGGGACAGCTGGAGGTAAGAAGTGGAGGTAAGGAGAGGTGGAGGAAAGATGATGGAGAGATTAGAGAAAACTGGGGTCTGGTTTGGAAGGCTGGGGTAACAAAATGTTGCTGAGTCAGTGTTGCCTGCCTGAGGTAAGGCGAGGTGAGGTGAGGCAAGGTAAGGAAGAGTGAAGTGAGGTGTAAAAATGAGCACAAAGGAAAAAAAAAAATAGCAAGACTTGTCGATCCTAAACTGTCTCTTATTGGATACGCTATAACTAAGGCTAATAGTGTATGAGTTGAAGACAAAGAAAGAAAAGCAAGAGCGTTTCTCCGCCCACCCGTCAAATTCTTCCACCGAAACCGGAAAAAAAAAAAAAAGTGTGAAAGACCCCTCCCCCCAAAAATAATTCATGTAGTACAGAAAAATGACGAAGATATTTTACAGGCGAGTACAATTGGAAAACTATACGAAAACGTGCCATTAACTACTCACCGATGTTGTCGTGTTGCTGCAATCTCCGTGATCTGCAAGAGAGTAAAAACAGTTAGTCAGATTTCTTTTTATTATTCGACTATGAACGTGGTTAGCTGGGGATCAGAAGCTAGGTACTTAGTGTCACAATATACGACATTCCTAAACATCTTTATTTCACGTGTCTGTAACTCTTTGAGGTCAGTTGATTAGGTGTAATTATTGTTGAGATAGTAATTTTGGTTGAAAGACTGGAGGTTATCATTACAAGCGTTTTTATTTTTAACGTTCAGTAATAATATTCATTATGTGTGATTATAATATGCCGTTTTTTTTTAATTATTCCTCGCACACCATTAAATTCTGCTATTAGTAGAACTGACTCCCAGTTTAAATGAATATATTTCAGGTAATAGTGATTAAACAGCATCTTCGAAAGTTTCAACTTCAATGTGCTGTAAATACTTCGATCCACCTCTCTCTCTGCATTATCACCCTCTTTCCCTTAACTCCATTCCATTTTTGCTTCATCAACTTCAAGCATCCCATTCTTTTCAACCAATGTGTCGTCACTTCTCCCAGCACTCGCAATACTCTTTTCACTCCTACACTTTTATAGTTCGTTCACCTTAACCTGGCGGAGATTTTCGTCCTCTTGCAGCTCCACGGCAGAAAAAGACAATACGACGGCTCTACATCATTTCCATAGCATTATATCGTTATTAACATCATATTCTAGTGTTAATCTTAGTTACAACTCAGCATTCAAGAGGGTGAGATAGTAATTTTAGGCCAAGTTAGAATCGACAGAGTTTATCTTCCTCTCTTACTCTCTCTTCTTCCTCTCATCGTCTCTCTTTGTCCTCTCATCGTCTCTCTTTGTCTTCTCATCGTCTCTCTTTGTCCTCTTCTCCCCTCTCTCTTATTCTCTCTCATCCTTTCACATCCCGACCTTACCTCCCTGTCTCTCTCTCCTTTTACACCCTCTCCTTGTCATCATCAGCCTTCCTCTTTTCCTTCTTCATTATCACCCTGTCTTTTCTTGTTTCTGCTCTTGTACCCCCCCCCTCTCTCTTTCTGTTTTATTTTCATTCTCCTTTTCCTTTGGTCTTTCCTACTCTCTTTCTCTTCTTGCCTTTTCTCTTTTAGCATTATATTGTGATTTCCTCAACTTTCTTCGTCTTTAACTTTTCACCTTTTTCTTCTCATTTTTCCAGCTTTTACTGTTCTCTTCTTCTCACTTTACTCTTTTCGCCCTTCCTTGTGCATCTTGCCCTTCTATTTTTCTTCTTGTTTTTCCATCTACTTTCCTATTGCACCGTTTTCATTTTCCTGTCGGTCTTCTTCTCACATCTCTCTCTCTCTCATCTGCCACCTCCCTCTCTCCCTCTCTTGTCCTTTTGCTGCGTCCTGCTCTCCTTTTCTCCTCCTCCCTTCCCTATCCCTCCCCTCCCTTCCCCACCAATCCCCTCCCTCCCCTTTCCTTCTCTACCTCCCCTCCTCTCCCCTCGCCTTCCTCCCCCCCCTTACCCCTAGGGCGGAGGGCCTTGGAATTAACCCACACACGCGACTGGAATTTTTTTACTCTCTCTCTCTCCTGTGTGTGTGTGTGTGTGTGTGTGTGTGTGTGTGTGTGTGTGTGTGTGTGTGTGTGTGTGTGTGTGTGTGTGTGTGTGTGTGTGTGTGTGTGTGTGTGTGTGTGTGTGTGTGTGTGTGTGTGTGTGTGTGTTACAGTATTTACTTTCCTATTTCTTTTTTTTTTTTTTACTTTATCTCAATACAGTGCTGAACTCTCTCTCTCTCTCTCTCTCTCTCTCTCTCGATCACGCAGCCCTCCCTATACAGCTTCACTTCAATCTTAACGTGTTTGTGTGTTTCATGGATTTTCTCTCGTTTTTGTCTGTCTCGCTGATTTTCTCCCCTAACTCTAGTCTCCTCCCCACACCTACGGATCTGTAACTGCAACTCGAGAAGGGTGACAGCCAAGCCTTACGATTCGAACCTTCTAAATGTCGACGGAGGGTTATTCTGTCTTGCAAAAAGCTGTCACAGTCATTTGTACGTTGCACCACCCAAACTGTCCGCTGGTTATGCACTCGTTCATTCATCACAATCAGAGGATCAATTGCTTACTTGGTCCGTCCTATGAGCAAACGGCCAATATGGTGTTCTCCGTATCCCCTCCCCCACAGTATTAGTGATGGCATTGTACGGCTGATTCCCTCCATTATCAGATACTGCGTGTAACAATCATCTACTGTATCATCAGCTCCGCCGCTCACCCTCCCTCCCTCTCTCTCTCTCTCCCCTTTACACTGATATTGTATTCTGGATGACTTCGGACAGGTTTATTCAGCTGAAGGTAAGTTCATGTTGTGTACATGGTTAGAGCCAATCAGTATTTGCCCTTCAGAGTACAGTTGTATTCACTGTCTAAGGGAAAGGTTACTCATTCTCGTACTGTAGATATAATGTAATAAAACAACTGCCAAGTATGAGTTAACAGATTTATTGCAGCTGTTCTTTTTCGTATGTTTCAAGCACAACAATAAGGAGCTTTACTTGTACACCCTCCAACTAAGGATTCTAATGTGTAAAGTAAACTTATGAAAAATCTTTTCTCGCCCAAAACAACAGCACGATGCATAATCGTAAACGCAGGGATAATACGTATGTTTTGTCTGTGGATTGTGAAGAGCTTGTTCTGCTCTTACAAATTTTGGTTCATTAAGTCCCATCTTGACATACAGAAGGATGCGATACTATAAGGCGTTTTATCATAATGTTTTCTGCACAGTTTGCACGCTGTGAGAGGTATCGTATTTGTTGTTCCTAAATTGACAATGTAGTCTGGTGAGTATAGTGTCACCAATCTAAAACCAAGGTTTGGGTGGGGTCTGGCGCTGGGTGCACCCATGCCATACTTCCTAAACGAGCGATGAGTAGATTCTGTTATATATGTAATAGGCATCACAGATAGGTACACACATACTAATACGATATAAACGTAAGTATTCTAGCATATCAAAGGAAGGTAAACTTGTAATGCATATGGCTCTTGTACATCAATAAAGAAACGTGGCATACATATTTTACAGTGGTGCTGAAAAAAATGTGGTTACTTTTACCGACTGTCACGGTAGTTCTAAGTTGGGTAAGTAATGTAACAATTACGTTTATAATATAATTTGAAGGAATCAGTAGAACATACGCTATTTTCTTAATAGAAATAAATAAGTTAAAACACTCACGAGCGGCAACATCCAGATCCATACTGGGAATTGATCCATTGGAGGGAGATTTAAGCTTCTGTCACGTGCTTCCACTGTTCACTTTCTGTTATATATATAACTTAAATTATATTTATGACTTAAATTAGTTTGTCTTTACACACACACACACACACACACACACACACACACACACACACACACAGAAGTGGGTGAAGTCATGTCAGGCCAGGTGGCGAGATGTGAGCGGACGAACTCTAACGGTGTCAGGTCAGCCACTAGCCAATCAGAGTATAGGAAACAAGGCAGCGCTGTACGCCGGGAAATCCCCGGCTGGACTCCACCCAAACCTTGGTTTTAGATTGGTGAGACTATAGTAGTGATCGCATAGAATTTCTGGTCCATCGAATCTCTCTATTACTTCTAACCCGTGTCATCACGGCCACCTGCTTTCCCAGAAAAAGGGTTGGTTGCCAAAGCGGGAATCAGGAATGTTCTGACGTTAATATTTCGATCGTATTAAAAAACTGCAAGAACAACCCATTTCACTGGAACCGCATTCTGAACAAGCCATATATCACCGCCAGACTTACAGAATGTATAAGGCAGTGAATAATGACTTGCTCAGAAAGTGACTCAATGAAATACAGTGTGCTGTTCCTGCTTATATTCCGACTTACACGACTGGACAAATCTGCGTCAGAATATATCCGACTCTGGCAGTGTGTGGAGAGGCCTAACGCTTGTTATATTTACCTAACTCTGCCTGTCAGTCAAATCAAACCCAGATGAAATATGGCCCTAAAGAACAACTATGTTAGTATTTTCATAAAATACCCTGAATTAACCTTTACTTTTTGATTTTTGTGGTATTCACTATTAATATTGTTTTATGTATTTTTGTGCAATTCACGTAGCTCGTAACATCTTGTCATGTTTTCCTCACATATTCTTCCTTATTCAAAATGGACCTCTGTGGCAGCAAATAATGAACGTAGACAGGGGAGGGGCTAAAAGTATCTGGGCTATGAAATATCGACTCCAGAGAGGTGTGTATCAAGAGGCCTTATTTATATACTGTGCTAAGGTTTGGTGGTGCCTGATTATACTTTTACCTTTACTCAAACAGTAACTAAACATTTTTACATCAAAGCAGAGTGAATATTAATGTGAAAAAGTACCAAAAACAAGACAATCGGTGATAATAGTTCACTTATATGGCTACTTGCTTATCGTAAAAACAGGTTCATATATATTTTTTTATATATAAAAACGACACCCTGATGTGTAACTCTGCTTCCCCCCAGGCAACATCACGTTAGAGCTAATTAGCTTCATGTATGCAAATTTTGAGTTAATTAATATAAAAGCAAATTCAGACTGTGATGGGCAGTGTTCCTCAAAATGCTGCAACGCCTGTCAGGATGATACGTTAAAAAATACCGAAGAATCAGTACAAGCTACTTTCATGAATCAAAGAAAAAAAATTAATAAAACTATTACGTTACTGTTAATATAATTGGTACGGTATGTTTCATTATCGAAGTAGAGGAAAAATTATTACTCCGTAGGGTAAACGAAATGTTGTCACAGTGCTTTTTCTTTTTATCTTTAACAGCGGAGAATTTTGAAGGGAAAAAAAAAAAACATATTTAGGCAAATGTGGTTACTGCGCGCGCGCGCGCACACACACGCACACACGCGCGCACACACACACACACACACACACACACACACACACACACACACACACACACGTGGCCACAATTACACGAACACATATACACAAACACATTCGCGCGCGTAAACACAGGCGTGCACATGCACACCTCTAGCAAAATTGAAGATAATGACTGGAAAAAGAGAGAGAAAATACATGGATGACTGTCTCTGTCCGTCTGTCTCTCTCTCATACCATCCCTGCATCCACGATCTTCCCTACCCCAACTTTCTCTCCCTACCTCAATCACTCCTCCCTCCTCCCAGTCTGACTTACCCACTCACCCCTCTCTCCTCCCACCCCCACTCTCCCTCTTAGCATACAGTACATCCTACCCTGTTTCACCCTATTACAAGCTCCCTTCCTTCCCTTTCTCTCTCCAACTTCTTTTAACCCCATCTCACTTAACCTTATTTAACCTAGACTGGCACAATCTAACCTAGTCTAAACTGACCTAGCCTGACTTTACCTAACCTACTGTAACCTAACTTATCCTAACAATTTAAGTCATACCAAGCCTAACTGAATTAAATCTAACTAAACCATACCTAATTTAACTCATCTTAACTAATCTAATATAGGCGAATATGATCTAACTCACCACTTTCCCCCGTTCATTGCTCTCTCTCTCTCTCTCTCTCTCTCTCTCTCTCTCTCTTCCATCCTCCTCCTGACTTTTTATGAGGGTGTGAGAAAAATATTTGTGGGACCCTGATTAGGTAGGGAGCAGGGGGGTCAGGCCTAGACCCCTGTCCCCTGCCCTTTGGCCTCTGACCCCCTGACTCTGGACCCCTCCTTTTGACCTCCGACTCCTATCCCCTGTGACCTCTGACCCCTCTGTGACCCTTGACTCCCCTGTGATCCCTGACTCCTCCGTATGACCCGTGACCTCTGACCTCTCCCTGTGACCTCTGACCCCTGACCTGTGACATTATTCTTTGATTACTTTGTGCTCTGCTTTCACGGTTTGACTCAAGATCCCTGGCTGGTATTCTTGATCTGTCTGCGATTTATTGCCTGATCCTTGTACTGTTCGTTAACTGACCTAATATGACCTTGTTTCTCGTCAGCTATCTTCGGTTCACTCTTGTACTATTCATAAATGACCTTATGAGAACTAGTTTCTTGACTGTGAGCCCCCGTTGACATATGCTTTTTACCGACACTCCATGACCTAGTTTCTTGTAATCTGGTATAGCTGACCTTTGCAACGTGGACTTGACGTGACTCTGCTTATTGATTGTGATTCGCGATTGATACTGGTTCTGCTCGTAACTCTGACGTAATGTATTTTTCTTTCTTGACTTCGATTCTCGGTCCACCTTTATAGTTCCTTTTACACTGTCCTGTTGCGACCTTGTTTTGTTAGTGACCCTCGGTTGGCCCCTCAAATATTTCATTCTCTGACCTCACATGACCTTGTTTCCCTCCAATGATTCCTGGTTGGCCCTTATGACATATATTACTATGACCTTGTTCTTGCCTGTGATTTTTTGCTAACTGTTTTATGACCTTACATGACTTAGCTTCTTGCTCATGATCCTCAGCTGACCTTTGAGATACTTCAAACTTTGACCTATTGTGGGTTTGTCTGACCTGATGTGACTGTCTAATTCTCAGCTGATATTTCTGATTCTTGACTCTGACCTTATTTGACCCTATTAGTGACTGATTCTCATTTGGGTCTAGTCCTTCTCTCATCCCTTCAATCCGGGGACATCATAAAACTGTACTCAGTCTCCAGACGATTTTATTCACCTTAGAAAAACTCCGTAATAATGAACTATTAATTAAGGTTTCACTAAGCCCTTTCGGTTCCAAAGATCTACCTAAATAAATAAAGTTGTATGGAGATGAAAAAATAAATAAATTAAAAAAAACGAATTCAAGGGGCCACTTTACTGCCTTTCCCAGCCTAAAACTTCCCGCCTGTGACCTTTCCTCGGCGACCCCTGACTTCTGGCTGGCACTCATAACCTTAGCGACGTTATTATCAAGGGACACATTTCAAGTTTGTCTCCGAGATTTCCCAATACTCTTTCTCGACGATTTATTTTGCACATTTCACCTTAATATTCTTCTTGTATGTTACTGATGCAACTGGGTAGATATTAAACACATAACTATATCTATATTTATACCTATATTTGTCCTATCTACCTATCGTGCTTTATCTATCTATCTACTTATCTGCCGCATTTATCTACCGCGTCTATCTACATGTACCTGTTTATATCTATCTATATTTATCTACATTCAATTGCCGTATCTATCTACTGTATCTATTTATCTATCAATATAACACGAGAGAAATGGGGTTGTAAGACGGAAAATAAATCGCCAAGGAAATGGAAAATAAATCGCCAAGAAAATGGAAAACAAATCGCCAGGAAAATGGTGTTACGAAATCTATAGCACATCGATAACAGAACCCATTGAACTGCGAGCGCAAAGGTATGAGCAAGTCCCTGATTTTTTTTCCCCGGTCATTTATGTAACCCCTGTAATAATTATGAGACGTGGTCAGCCTGCATCCCACATTACAGAGCGGTCAGCAACGATACATAAATACCAGGCAATGTTCTATCATCACCACATGCTTCAGAAGAAAAAAAAAAAAAAAAAAAAAAAAATGGCTTCTCCACTTTTTTGCGTTGTCAGTTTTATTAATACAATTCTTAGACCTCTTTCGTGTGAACTCCCTGTGTGTGATTTTTTTTTTTTTTAACTTCTTCACTATGATGACCTGTTTTCATTCTACTCGGGCTACCACCAGACGATTTTACCCAACTATGAATCTCTAGTAATGGGGGGATTAATGAGGCTTAATCCGTCTGCTTCCAAAAATCTCATAATCCCTCGGATCAGGTGATTTTCCTTTTTCTTTCCTTTTTCCCCCTGTAACCGACTGACTTCCTGAAATGGAGGGGTTAGCCATAGGTTTATTATGCTCTGCAGTACAAGTCTATATCAACATGAACAAAATCGTCTATATGGCAAGAGAAAATGGAATACAGATGTCATCGTAAAGAGATACACAAAATCCTCCGGAGAGTAAGAGTTAAATGCAAAACACGTCACAGGAGCGAGGCGGTTCACTCTTTACGACAGGTGATTTACCACTGTTAATTTTTACCTTTTACCAATTCTCTGACCTGTATTCTCACTGATTAAGGAGACTCCCTATCATCTTTTCCTTACCGATTAATTTTCAGATACGGCTGGTGATTTTAATTCTGCACGTCACTTGGCAGACTATGGCGATATTTGAATGACTTAAACAACATGCACAAGGGCGGGAGGGTGTGCCAGCAAAACAAATCGTTTACGAAGAGGTGTTAAGGAGCTTCCGCATCCGATGAGAATACAAGCCTCTAATAACTATACCTGCCACTCAACAGTTTCACTACAATGACGTACTTTCAGAGTATTCTTGCCACCTCCTGATGATTTTATTCAGGTTAAATAGACCATCTTACACTGGACGGGTTAATCAAGGATACAAATGACCCCTCCAGTTAGAAAAGTATCTCCCTAACTACATAAAATTGCATGGAGAGAGCAAGCAAGCACGCGCACACACACACACACACACACACACACACACACACACACACACACACACACACACACACACACACACACACACACACACGCACACAGGTCAGCCCTTTCAGATCCCTATGTGACTTTTGTCCCTACACCTTTGCCTTTTACTGATGAACTTTGGCGTCCAGTCCCGTCATTTTACTTCATTAAAGGTGTGTGTGTGTGTGTGTGTGTGTGTGTGTGTGTGTGTGTGTGTGTGTGTGTGTGTGTGTGTGTGTGTGTGTGTGTGTGTGTGTGTGTGTGTGTGTGTGCGCGCGTGCGTGTGTGTGTGTGTGCGCGCGCGCGCTAAGTATTGCCAACTAAGCTCTTTTTACTGTAACTTGGCCTAAAATCTCCATCTCTTCATCTTGAATGCCGAGTGATAGCAATAGATTAGCACTGGAATAGGATGCTGATCATACAGAAATGCTGTCGAAATAATATAGGGCCGAAGTATTGTATTTTTCATCCACCGTGCTACGTGAAATAAGTTGTAAAAGGACGAAAATCTGGGCAAAAGAACTACACTTGTCCTCATTAAAAGTATATTCTGTCTTACTTTAACTTTGCTTAAAACTGCCATCTCTCCGTCCTGTATGATGAGCTCTAATAGGAGATGAACACTAGATTATGGTGCTAGTCACGAAGAAGTGCTATGGAAAAGACACAGTGCTGTAGTGTTGTCTCATTCTATCACCGAGCTCTAACAAGAGTTTAACACTAGAACAGGGTGTCAGTCACGAAGAAGTGCTATGGAATGGATATACAGCCAAAGTATGGTGTTATTCTGGCATCAAGTAGTAGCAAAAGATTCACTCTTGAATAAAGTGTTAGTCACGAAGAAGTGCCATGGTAAGGACAGAGTGCGTCATTAGTGTTATTTTGCCACTGCGGGAAATAAGCTGCAGAAGGACGATAATCACCGGCAAGCTGAGGCTGAGGAATTATAGGACTGATGATATTTTGGAGTGTCTTATCACCAAACGTAATGTACACTTAGTGGATCAGGTTTTCGTATGATGATGCAGGTCTCACGTATTGTCCACAGAGATGAAAATGTACAGTCGTGGTCTGCCAAGGACGCTTCACTGGCAGTCTGTCCGGGCATCTCGAAACGAATGGGTCTTGATTTTGATTTTGAATTTTTTTATTTGTAGAGAAAAATCTTGCGGACTTGCAGCCTTTGATTCCTTTTTCCTCGCATTAAAAAATAAAAAACTAATACGCTATGTCACCTGGATCAAGAAGTGCCGGCGGTGGTCAAGAAGTTAAATAAGTGGTTTGCTGTTTGAAAAGACACGAGTTCGATTCAAGGCTGGACCGTGGAAAAGTTTTGTGAGCTGAATTTCGTTAAAAGAGACTTTAGTGATAAAAGACCCACTGATATATCATAAAAGTAACTCCGCTAATA
This sequence comes from Coenobita brevimanus, assembly GCF_032717465.1. Classification (NCBI taxonomy): domain Eukaryota; kingdom Metazoa; phylum Arthropoda; class Malacostraca; order Decapoda; family Coenobitidae; genus Coenobita; species Coenobita brevimanus. Next base: position 28,613,883 of record NC_137043.1, on the reverse strand, counting down.
CTATTACACCAGTCTTAAATGAAACAGCCCGGACATGTATTCAGTATGTGTGATGGGTGCAGCGCCGAAATGGTGACATGTGAAGGTGCCCTAACACTTTTGCCTTTACACCTCAGTATCATTTTGTATGTTACTCTACTGGATGGACACAAGTCAGAAGTGAGAACAGTGGAATTAACGATTTGAGAGGAGAATGTGTTGTTACGTGGACAGACAAATAACGAAGCGAAGGAGCGTTGTGGTGCTGATGTGTATGTGCCACAAAGCATTACAAATAATACCCTAAGGCTGTTTGGCCACGGGGAGGGGGTGAAGAATGACATACTAACTGTACTTAGGACAGTGTTCGTGATTTACGTGGAAAGGGACACATGCAGCGAGAGACCATGTACGAAATTGGAGAGGAATATACGATAGGGAGGTGCGAACTGAAGAGAATGAAGCCTGATGCCAGAGGACAGGATGACATGGAGGCGATTTATTTGTGGCCACGCTTTAAGGGATTTAGAGTGACAGCCTGTTAAAATGTTACTGATGTTAAAGATTTCGGCATAAAAAAGATACGAAAAACATACAGGACATTGTTAAGGTTTAACATGCAAAATGAATCACAAAGGATGAGGTGCTATAAATCTTCCTATGCCAGCTTGATACCCCCCGTGTCCCCCCTCCCTCCTCTCCTCCCCACGTCCATGGTGTGTGGATGTTTGGGCCTGTTAGCGGCACAGTGGCGTCGATACTGTGATCTCTTAATAGGATCACCGTTGTGGCGGACCGGGTTTAATGGCGGGTTGTGTTAGGGAGTCGCGCGGGGGGACAGGTGTGGGACTGAGTGTGTCGGCTGAAGCTATACATATTTGGTTCATTTAATCCGATGATGTCTGTTATTGATTCACAATACTTCTAACCAGGGCAGAATGATAAGATTTTTTGCTTCACCTCCCCTCTTTTCGCCTACTTCCCCCAGCCTTTTCCGCCTCAGTGTTAAATATCTCTCCCTCCCTTCTATCGTTATCACTCGGGTCACTGCTCTTTTGAACTCTCTGCATTCCTCCCCCATTACGACGGGAAAGCAGCACCCGTCTCGCTACACACTCCCACTTTATTTCCGTCCAGTTTCAACGCAACAACTAGCAAGGACTCAGCTTTTCACGTACGCAACTGGTCAACTCTGGGACTGTCTTCCTGAGACTGAAATTTCCACTGCCTATGACCTCCAGCTTTCCAACCACAGTGTGTCCAGGTAGCTCGATATAAACGGCTCTGATTTATTACTTTCTTTTGTTTAACTTTCTTTGGGAGGGACACGCTTTACAGGCCCTCAGCCTTTGGTTCTTTTTTTTTTTTCAAACAAATCTCTTTTACACTAATTTTCTCTTCCCTTTCTTACATTCTCTCTCTCTCTCTCTCTCTCTCTCTCTCTCTCTCTCTCTCTCTCTCTCTCTCTCTCTCTCTCTCTCTCGTCTTGCTCCCTTACATTTCCTTTTGGTTTTCTTTCTCACTCACTCTCGATCTCAAATAATTTCCACAGACACTTTCCCTCACTCAGACACGGTCCCACTCTCTCACACAAACACAGTCCTTTCCTTTGGTCCACTTTCTTCCCCATTTCTCTCCTCTGTTATATTTACTTATTCTTTCTCTTGCCTTTAAGTAAGTTATTCTGTATCTCTTTCCCTCATCCATTTTCTTCTTCCCTCACTCTTTTCTCCTTATCCCATTGTCATCTTTTTTCTCTTCCTATTCCGGCTTCTTCGTTTTAATCTTAGTCCCCCTTCTCTTCTCTTCCTAGTTTCATTTTCTTTTCTTATATTTTCTTTTAATATTTTCTCTTTTTCGTCAGTCATCCTCTTTATTCATCTTCCCTTAATCATTTTACTTAGATTTCACGCCTCAGTGTATTTTATTCCGTCATTTCCTCCTATTCTATTATTTTCCGTATGTCTTTTAATTTTTCCACATCTTCGTGTTTTTCTTTGCTCATTTCATGCTTACGTTTATTGTCTGTTAACGTTGTCTTTTATCCTTCCAAGTTTTCTCACCTCCTTCAGTCACTCTCTCTCTCTCTCTGTTCCCACATTTTCTTCTCTCTCCTTTCCCCCCTCCCCCTTTCCTCTCCCCTTACTCCTAACTTCCTCTCTCTTGTTTCTCTCTCCTATTTCCTCTCCGATTTCGCATTTTTTCCCTATCCTGTGGCTCCTCCCTCTCCTTTAACCCCTCTTCTGCTTTATCTCATGTGTTTTGTATCTTATCCTTCATTCCTTGCTTTACCTACTACTTTAGCAACTATTTCATCTCCAGTGTTTTGTCTCGTGTTTTATCTGTGCTATTATATATTTACTGTTTTTCTATTCGTTTTCTTTTCCATCCATTTTATCATTCGTTACATGTATCTGTGTTTTACCTACTGCTTTATCTCTTGCTCTTATCTCTTATTTTATCTGTTTTACCTGTTTTATCTGTCATGCTTTTTCCCCTCTCCTATATTTCTCTTTTCCCCATTTTCACGCTTCCCCTCATCTCTTCCCTCTTCCCTTCCTTCCATATCTTCTTTTTTTCTCTTCTCTCCTATTTTCTCATCCCCCATCCTCTTCCTTTTATTTCCGCCATCTTCTTTCTTCTCCTTCTCTCTCCTCTCCAATTCCTATCCCGCTCTTTTCCACCCCCTTCTCTTCTGTTTCATCACTCTTTCCCTCTTTGCCATTTCTCTTCTTCCCTCTGTTCCTTTCCCTCCCTCCCCCTACCCCTTTCCTCTCCCCCTCCCTCTCCCTTTTCTCTCCCTTCCGCTTTCCTCTTCCCTCCCATTTCTCTCTGGCCCTCTCCTTCTTCCCCCTCCCTCTCTCGTCCCTCTCTCTCTTGCTCCCCTTTTCCTTTCCCCTTCCTCCTTCCCCACTTCCTTTCCTCTTCCTCTTCCGTTCCTTCTCCTCCCTTGCCTCCCACCCTATTTCCTTTTCCTTCCTCTCCCTTCCCCTTTCCTTTCTCTCCCCCTCTCTCTTTCCTCCCTCCCTATCCTCTCCCTTTCTCCCTTCTCCCCTCCCTTTCCCGTGCCGAGATTTGAGTGAACAAGGTTATCCCCGACCTTATCTAGTCAACCTGGTTCCCTCGCCGCGGGAATCTTAATGACTTCCACCCGCCTCACCTCACCCCGCTTTTATTATATCCCTCTACCCCTACCCCTACCTATATCCCCACCCATTCCCCTGTCCCCCATCTTCCTAGGTTCCCCGCAGCCCTCCCCACCTCCCCCCCCCACCGTCTTTGGGGTGGGGGCGGTTAGATGTAGACTTAGGACACCACAACTCATAGTAAGAGATGCTTGGGAGATATATATATATATATATATATATATATATATATATATATATATATATATAAAGAAGACATACACTTGTAATTTACATGCTCTGTATAGCAGATATTTCACTGAATGTCTATATATGAATTTCGTATATGAAAGATACTTCATAACAGTAAGAAGATGATATGTATATAAATTTCGAATAATGCTCTGATAAACAACAATCAGATTATCAAGCATCTATGGCAGTCGTATTCACGCGACGGCCGTGTCTGTCAGTTAGATGATGCCACAAACGAAGCCACAGTTCGATGAGTGGATTATTGAATATATGTCTTTATTTGGGTCCACAGCTGAGTGAGGGGGCTGTAGCTATTGATTTCCATGCATTGTAAACACATGTCAATTACATTCAACAATATCATCAGACAACGCGTGAACGATCTGTGCTTTTTTCAACAAGACATCCCCAGTTTCCTTGAAACCGTGGTGTGAAACATGCATTATATTTTCTGAGCGTGGTATTTTATTTAGTTAGCGGCGGCCACTACCATCCATTCACATGATGCAGTATTGCATTCATTTAGGTGACTCTACAAACTGTTTCCTATACCTCAAGAAACCATTTGTTATGCTGCGTGGTAACCATAGCGCCAAACAGTTATCTGGTGGTCTGGGGGGTTAAGGCGCTCCAACCTAATGTGGCCTATCATGGTTAACAGCTGAGAGGTAATTAGTTTTAAGCTCTCATAATGCCGCTCAGGTATGCGCGACTAGTCATGGTCGCCTTAAATATCGAAAGAAAGTGGCATAGCCTCATGCCCCTACGCTCTCGAAGAGACAATAAAGATGATGATGATGGAGGGACGAATGAATGTAGTGATACATAACTCTTAAGTTTTACTATGACCCATGAATGGACTTAAGTTTTAACTGGAGAGGCAAGATTTTCAGGAAAATTAAAGACTTTTCCCAAAATTGCCCTTTATTTGTAAGTACAAGTCCATTCATGGGTCATAGTAAAACTTAAGAGTTATGTATCACTACATTCATTCATCCCTCCATCATCATCATCTTTATTGTCTCTTCGAGAGCGTAGGGGCATGAGGGGAGAGAGAAGTATGTGGTAACCATAGGGGTATTTGCCTTCTTAGTGTGACTGGTAAAATATATGGTAGAATACTCGTTGATAGGGTTAGGCATATGACAGAGGAGCTAGTTGGAGAAGAACAAGGGGGATTTAGGAAGGGAAAAGGGTGTGTAGATCAGATATTTGTTCTAGATGTTTAGTGGAGAAGTATCTAGAGAAGGGAAGGAAAGTGTATGCTGCCTTCATGGACTTGGAGAAAGCTTATGACAGAATAGATAGGCAAGGTATGTGGAAGGTATTAAGAATATATGGAGTGGAGGGGAAATTGTTGAGTGCTGTGAAGAGTATGTACGAGGGAGCTAGGGCTACGGTGCGAGTGGATGGTGAGCTGAGTGAGTTCTTTGATCTCAATGTGGGACTGAAACAGGGGTGTGTGATGTCTCCATGGCTGTTTAATATATATATAGATGGGGTTGTAAAGGAGGTGCAAGGTAGGGCAGTGGATGTGGGGGTGGCCCTAATGAATGAGGGTGAGATTTGGAAGCTTCCGGTGTTGCTGTTTGCTGATGATACAGTATTGTTGAGTGAAGATGAATGGGAGTTGCAAGGTTTGGTGAATGAATTTGGGACAGTGTGTAGGAGGAGGAAGCTGAAAGTTAATGTAAACAAAAGTAAAGTTATGGTGTTTGAGAGGAATGAAGTCACAGAGTGTGCAGTGAGGTTGGATGGTGAGGATATGGAGAATTTGAGTGCATTCAAGTACTTGGGTAGTGTGATGAGTAAGGATGGAACTTTGGGGAATGAAGTACGTGAAAGGGTACAGCAGGGAAGAAAGGTTGTTGGTACACTGAAAGCAGTGATGAGAAATAGGGAGGTGAGTATGGAAGTTAAGAAGTCACTGCATGATGGTATTGTGATCCCTACCCTGACGTATGGAAGCGAGGCATGGACCTTGCAAGAGGGGAACAAGTCAAGAGTGAGAGCAGTGGAAATGAGTTACTTGAGAGGAGCATGTGGAGTGACGTGGAGGGACAGGTTGACGAATGAAGAAGTGAAGGAACGTTGTGGGGTAGATGTGGATGTGGTTGAAAAGATTAGGAGAAATACACTGAGGTGGTTTGGACATGTGGAGAGAATGGAGAATGAAAGACTGACTAAGAGGGTGTATGTAGGTGAGGTGGAGGGAGGGAGAGGGAGGGAGAGGGAGGGGTAGACCGAGGATGAGGTGGAGGGATGGAGTTGAGAGGTATATGAGGGAGGGGGGGTGAGTTGGGGGGAGGGTAGTCAAATGGTGGGTGACAGTGACTTGGAGGCGTTTTGTCTGCGGCCACCCTTTGCGGGATTAGGGCGTCGGGCTATAGATAGATAGATAGATAGACAAGTCCTTTCTCACCTTTTCAACCCATACGACACGAGGAAACAGAGTAAAAGGCAGGTTCGAATCTAACTCTCCCCGTTCTGTAAGTATTCGAAGCCGAACGCAACACGTGCTTCTGTTAAGGTGGTTGCTTTAGCATCTGGTGGTTCCAAGTTGGGTCTCATTTCACTTATGGGATTATAAAATTGTTTTACAGTCCTACATCGAAGATAAGAGAAAGCATTTCGAGATACGAGTGCCACGAACGTGTATAGTAAATTCCGGGTCAATGCGGCTCAGAAATAAATGCATGAGACAGTGATAAAATGAGGGCTGATGGTAACGAGGGAACCAATATGAAACATAACACGTTTTCATTCAGAAAAATGTAATACACCAGTCTTTTCACCGTGGCTTCTCTAGTGAGGTTACTGTAACTGACATACATCTCTACCCTCTTGTGAGCTAGAATGCCATATATGACAACGTTATCCCACTTGATGGAGCACTCGAACAGTGCAGTCCCTCGTCACTTGAAGCTACTCCATTGGCTGAATATCTGATTTTGCCTGCGACTTTGATCTTCCCCTGAATGCTCTCAAAATCGAATGACTTAATTTTTGCCTGACCCTCAGTCGTTCCACAAAATTTGTTTCAAACCAGGTCAAAGCCGTCTACGTTGACATCGTCCTGTGAGCTTCATATTTCACTTACATTTATATAAAAATAAACCTCAATCTTGATCCTAATTTTTCCTCCCTCTCCCCCCCCCCTCTCTCTCTCCAGTCTCTTCCACACCGTCTCCTCCATTTTTTCTTTTTTCAATTCATCCCACACTAAATTTTCACCAACAATTTACATCCCTTCCCGTCAGTCGTTCCCTTCCATCCTCACCAACTCACATAGCTTCGTCCACCTCCTCACCTACCCTTTTCTGTTTCTGTTCATCTCACAACATCAATCTTTCATTTCCTCTCAATTCCTTTCCCTCACTTCAGCCTCTGTCTTGTAGGCGCCAGGTGGTTTAGTAGTTAGAACATTCCGTCGGAGTGACAAGCTTTGAACATGTTCGATCCACGAGGTGACTGGAGGCTTGTAGACATTGTAGTACGGTACAGTAATGCCATCAAGGGTAGTAGGCTGGTCATCTACCCTTAAATGTACAGGACTACGGTACTCTAAGGCCCGAATCACTGTACCTCCAACAGGGTAAAGCGAGGTTGGCTGTTACCATTCCTCTTCCCCACATCTACACCTCCACCATTTCCAACTTACTAGCCCTCTTCCTCACATCTACACCTTCAACATTCCCACCCTACCATTCCTCTTCCTCACATCTACACCTCCACCACTCCCACCCTACCATCCCTCTTCCTCACATCTACACCTCCATCATTCCCAACCTACCATCCCCCTTCCTCACATCTACACCTCCACCATGCCCAACCAGCCATTCCTCTTCCTCACATCTACACCTCCACCATCCTCAACCCAGCTAACTCCATAATCAATTCATCCCCTACTCAGCAACTCCCACCTCTACAGTGCACTCCAATTCATTTCAAATTCCACCTTAGTCACGGTTGCTGATATCTTCCTATTTTTCAGCTGAACTATTGTGAAACTCATACATAGCATTCCCAAAAGTTAGCCGGGCTCCAAAAATAGCATGGCAGTTTCGAAAGACATCGCTCACTGTCTCGTTATTTATCGTACTGAAGTGTATCGATATTTATGTTCACAATTAGCCTACAGATACAAAATTGTCCTTTTCCTCCCTGCTGCCTGTCCTTTTCCTCCCTGGCACATCATATCAAAAAGCATCATTTACGGGCAGAGAAACATACGAAGCTACTCTAAAATTAGTACTATTAGCGCCCAGAGGAAAGTGAAGAGCAGCAGAGGAGAAATATTAGACTAATCTCTGCCTCTGATTGTACTACAGACGATGAAACATAAGACTTCTCTCAGATTAGGAATATGAACCAGCAGGGGAAAGTGAAATGTAGAAGAGATGAAATATTATCCCAGCATTTGTTCGTGCATGTAACTCCTTCCGTTGCCTTTCCCCTGCTCTTTCACACCCACCTTGCTCCTTCCCCCTCACATTTCCCACTCCTCTCCTTCTTTTGGTCTGTTCTGCAACATCCCGGATCTTACCTCACAATAAATACCCTCCTCTCCCCCTCCATCCCCCTCCCACGCACAGCTCCCAGCTTCTTTCTCATTTAGTACATCTCTGCTTTCTCCCATATCTGTCAAACTTCTCCCTACTCCTCCAAACCCACCCACCACCCACAACTCCTCTCTTAGTTTTCTTTCCGCCACTGTCGCTCAATACTGTCCATCTCTCGTTTTCCTCCCTTCACTCTCCTTCGTTTATCCTGTTTCTCTCTCTCTCTCTCTCTCTCTCTCTATGTATGTATGTATGTGAACACACACACACACACATATATATATAAAATCCGTCTCCCACAACCATGATCACTCCCTTTTCTTTTCTTCTTGTCTTGCTTCCCTCCATTTATCCTGTGTCCAGTTTTCTTCGATTTCTCATATTTCTTCATCATTTTCTCTTTCTTATCTCTCCCCCTTCACTCTCTACCACATCTACTATTCTTTCTGTCTCTTCTCCCGATCCCGTCAAGACTTCTCTGCATTCTCACTTTTCTCATCCCTTTTTTTTTTCTTTTTATTTGCCTGTTTGCTTCCTACAGTACCTTTTCCCTTCGTCTTTCTGTTCTTCTTTCCTCCACTTACCTTGTTTTCATTTTTTTCAGCTTTATCACATTCCCTCATCCCCTTTACGTATTTTCTTTGCTCCTTTTCTCCCTACACTGTTCTTCCCATTTATCTTGCCTCTTATTTTCACTTTTTTTCCGCTGTAGCCTTTCTTCTCAATCCTCTTTTTGTATTTATTTTTCTTTCTCTTTTCCACCTGTTTTCCGCAGTCATCTTCTTCCTCACTGCATTTTCTATCTTTTTTCTCATTGTGTCCTGACTCTCTTTTCCTCCTCTTTTCTCTTCCAGTGAGTCTATCTCCACTTCTACCCCTTTCTCATTTACTCCTTTCTTTACATTTTTTCCCCTCCACACTAAGTCCTTAACCTTCCTTTCTCCCATCTTCTTTCCTCCTGATCCTGTCTTCAAAGCCCCCCCCCTCTCTCTCTCTCTCTCTCTCTCTCTCTCTCACCTTTCGATTATTTGTTATCGTAAGTCTCTCTTTTCTTCCTCTTTTTTCTTCATCCTGTCTTCGCTTTTTCGTGTTTTTCTTTGTATTTCCTCTTTTTTTTCCCTCTCCCTGCTCTAGTTACCCTTTCTTTCCTCCACTGATTCTGTCTACTCCCCCCCCCACCTCCTTTTTCTTCCTTTTATCTCACTCCTTTATTTTCCTTTCTTTTTCCCTCCCCACTCCCTTTTTCCTCTCCCCTCCCTACTCCCTATGTTTTATCCCTTTATTTACCTCTTCCCTCCCTACTCCCTGTGTTACCCCCTCACCTCTACCTCTTTCCTCCTCCTTGTAGGGGATTCATGTATGCAATTTGGATTAATCGCCGAAAAACACACGCACGTAAATTCTGGTCTCTCTGTGTTGCCATAATGCACACACACACACAAACACACACACACACACACACACACACACACACACACACACACACACGACAGACTCAAAAACACATGAGCACAATTTCTAACAAAACACAAACAAGCATACAAACTCAAATTCCAAAAAAAAAAAAAAAAAAAGTCTTTGCGCTCAAGAATTCAGTTGGATATTACAGTGCCTCTAACCCCTTCACTACGAGAGGTCTTCCAAACTGAAAAAAACTGCCACGTGGGAGAAAGAACAATATAAAAAAAATGAGAAAAAAAAAAGACCATCGGAGTGAAAAGCCTTAAAATACGAAGCTCTTATTAGATACAGAAAAAAGCGTAACTGACAAGGATAGCACCCCGACACGCAACCGTCCTTTGGCAGGCCCAGGTTCCTATTTCATTTCTAAGGGCTGAATGTACCTCTCTGCCTATCAACTGCACGAGGGCCATTAAGGGAGGCAATCAGTCTCTGCTAAGTCTCAGTCTTCCCCCAGAACACGACCCGCAACAACTGCCTTTGTATCTAGGTCCATAAGTGTACAATACAGGGACGAGAGGAGCAAAGTGGCAGAAAATGAATGAATGGATGAATGAATACGTAGAAATAAATAAATAAAAATGAACGAAACAGTACATCATAATTCAGTGTGTTACCTGGAGTTCTTTCAGCTGCAGTACATTTAGGTGGAGTACTCTCAGGTGGAGTATGTTTAGCTGGAGTACTTTTAGCTGGGATAGTTTTAGCTGGGGTACGTTTAGTTGGAGTACAATGCTAGAGGTGTCCCGACCATGAAAGGGCTCACTTTAGCACCTTTAACAGCCTTTTTTTTTTTTTTTATTTTTTTTTTTTTCTTTTTTTTTTTTCCTCCCGTGTCTGTGCTGCATACACAACGCCCTAACAAGGCAGGCAGACAGGCAAAGGCAGACTGATAGATGGATAAAGACAGAGAGAGAGAGAGAGGCAGATACATACAGACAGACAGATAGATAGGTATGCACTGACTCTATATTTAATGCTTTCTGAGACTGACAATTATAGATGCATAGACAGGTAGACAAATATAGACAAAGTTACAGATACATAAATAGATAAATGTAGATAGGCAGATAGATAAAAGGCAGACAGAGATACATACAAACACACGGACTTTCCAATCCATAGCAATTTTTCCGACCCTCTGATGAACACTCTGAACATGGACACACACACGCAGAGATTATGGCATATGCAGAGAGACGGACACAGATAGATAGAAAGATAGGTAGACAGACAGACAGACAAATAGACATAGAAAGATACGGAGAGAATATAAAGACCCGGTTTTAATGCCTTCTTTCCTCACCCAACGAAAAAAAAAGAAAAAAAAGTAGATGACGATGACGACGATGAAGATGACGACGATGGAACATTTTCTTTTCAAGCTCCCATCAAAGACAGACAGACCAGCGAAGAAAAAGGCAAGACAGACAGATAAACAGACTCCTTTAGCTTTACTAGTTTCTTTTTTTCCACGCTCCACATGCACAACCGCAACAGGGCAGACAGACAGGCAAAGAGCGAGCCGGTGGAAAGCAATTACTCGCCACCTCAAAAAAGAAAAGCTTTAAAAAAATGTAATTAGGGCAGCCTGGGTGAACACTTGCCTGAGCGCCATCTGTTAGCCTGAGGGGGAACTGACTCTGCGCTGGATGGCTCTGAGTGATGGGGGAAGTGTTATGGAAGGGGAGATAGATAGATAGATACAGATGGACAGATGGACAGACAGACAGACATTTTGCCAGCTAGGTAGACAGATGTATACTGGGAGAGATGGATATAGCGAGTGATAAAAGTAGCGAGAGAGACCTAGAGAAATGGATGGACAGATCGGTGCATATGAGTCACACACACGAGAGAGAGAGAGAGAGAGAGAGAGAGAGAGAGAGAGAGAGAGAGAGAGAGAGAGAGATGAATTCCCCGAGCTAGGCAACGAAGTCCATATAGCCCCGCTGGGGTTACAGGAGGGAGCTACCCCTCCCGGCAACGGAAAGAGAGAGAGAGAGAGAGAGATGGAAATGAGTGAGGGGCAAATGAGAATGAAATAGAGGGGAGTGTGAAGCAAAAATGGAGTCTTTTTTTTTTTTTTTCCCCCATTTTGATTTTTCGGTTTGACTTTTGTTACTTCATCTCACCCTACCTTTTATTCTCTCTCTCTCCCTCTCTCTCTTTCTGTGTGTGTGTGTGTGTGTGTGTAAATTATTCCCTTTACTTTCTCACTCCCTCTTACCCCTCTCTACTCTTGCTGTGTGTGTGTTAATTATTCCCTTTACCTTCTCCTCACTTCCCCCCCCCCCATCTCTCATTTGTTAGCACACTCAGGTCGCAACTGGCAAAACTAGAGATACGTTTGCGGACCGGTCAAACTAGTGTACCAGTAATAATAGTATTAATAATAATAATAATAATAATAATAAAAATATATTATTATTATTATTATTATTGATAATATATTATTACTGCTACTGCTACTAGCAATACTATTTTTTTATTCAATTCCTCACTTTCTCCTCTCCTCTCTTCCCTCAGCTACTTCATCTTCCTTACTTCCAGTTACTTTCTTTATCTCGCACAGTCCCTTATTTTCTCACCCTTCTTTATATTTCTGCATTATCTGTTTTGCTGTCATTACTGCCGCACCTTCGGGAGGGTGGGGGGGAGGGGGCCAAACCCAATGTGTCCCTAACTGTGTCACTGACTCA
>NC_137043.1:28571799-28599299 GCF_032717465.1 Coenobita brevimanus | reverse complement strand
ACCCGTTCAGACTGAGAACATAAAATTATACCATTACTACTTGCGGACGATCATATGAAACTCAGGGAAAACGTCTTGTACTGAGGGAGTGAACGGAGGCATTTTGCAGCCTCCTCAATGCGAAATACGAATCCCTGGCACAACAAAATCGTCTGGCGATGTCAAGTATGAAATAAAAAGGCATCAACGCAGTGAAGGGTTTATATTAGCTCAGGTTATTCCCGCCAAGGAGGTTATGTTTTTGGCTGTGTTCGCTTGTCTGTTTGTCTCTTAGAAGCAGAACCGAAAAAGTCTTAGGTTACATGGAATTGCACCAAATATGGAAAAGTGACCAAGGACTATCAGAGGAAGAAGCCGTTCAATTTTTGGCGAAAAAGGTCTAAGTTCAAGGTTCAAACGCGGGATGACGACGTTGTTGCAGAGGTATGTGGTCCTAAGAGTGCTCCTGGTACACCCTCGCTTGCAGTACAAGGGAGTTATGTGTCTGTCTAGGTTTGTTTTCTATCTGCCTTTCGGTCTTTCTGTTGCCAACATTATGGGAAAACTACTGAATGGAACTGCACCAAATTTAAAATAAAGACTGAGGACCGTTAGCGGAACAAATGATTAAATACTGACCGAAAAAAAAAAGACAGTGGTTATAGGTCAGGTTCACTGTCAAGTCAAAGTTTGTCTTAATTAGGCCAAACTCCGTGGAAGGGTTGAGGGTCAGGAAAGGATGATTTGATTAATCGGTCAGAGGTAAATATCACAGGATTAACGGTTCGGCTCCAAGGTATAGCTTACCCTTTTTATTTGATTCGGACCAAACTTGGTGGAAGGGTTTGCCAAGGATGAAGTGTCTAGAGGACAATGGGTCAAAGATTAAGGACACAAAGAAAGTCAACTAAAAATATTACGGTCACAGAGAAGGTCAACTTTAGATTTTCCGATTGGATTTGGGCCAAGCATGGTGGATGGGTTGAGGAACATGCAAGGATGAAATTAGTCGAGCTTGAGACCAAATGCTTAAAGGTCGAGATCAAACAGCAGGGTCAAATGCTGGGCCTCAGACCGACTGTAGGGAGTGGGTGGTGATTCCCCCTTGTTTTTAATACGTCCGCTGGTTTCCTACTGCGGCAAATTACAATACCACAGCATTATTGAGAGTTATTTTACGTTCCTTTCCGGGGAGCCAGTTTTGTCTCAGTCCCAATGCACACCGCAAACTTCATTCCACAAATGGATGTAAAGTAGGGCACAAAAGTTCTGTACTCTTTCACTGGAGAGAGAGAGAGAGAGAGAGAGAGAGAGAGAGAGAGAGAGAGAGAGAGAGAGAGAGAGAGAGAGAGAGAGAGAGAGAGAGAGAGAGAGAGAGAGGCGGGGGGAGGGGGGGGGTCAGAGACAGCGAGATAAATACAGAGAGGAGCAGAATGCAAGAGAAACAAAGAAACAACGAGAAGCAGACACAACGTCAGAGAGAGAGAAACGAGAGACAATGGGAAAAGAGACAGAGGGAGAAACAAGATACAGTGAGAGAAACAAGAAGACAGTGAGAGAAACAAGAGACAGTGAGAGACGCAAGAGACAGTGAGAGAAGCAAGAGACAGTGAGAGAAACAAGAAGACAGTGAGAGAAACAAGAGACAACGAAAAAAATAAAAGACTGAGGCGAGACAGAGAAACAAAAGACAGTGAAACGAGAGACAGTGAGAGAAACAAGAGACAGTGAGAAAGAGGCTCTGCACGGCCAACAACAGGAGTATACGGCAGCGAGAGTAGGTCAGCATCTGGGTGTGAGGCTTCTTGGGCGGGCAGCATATTAACCCCCCGTCCAGCCAGGCCTCAACATGCTAATATCTCCCAGACCCGCACAATACTCCACCAGATATTGTGTCCAGGCCAGACCACGCCACCATGACGGCTGAGGGCTGGAGGCCAAGGAGGGCTAGTGTGGGAGGAGAGGTCAGGAGTGAGGGCTGAGGGCTGAAGGAAGAGGGGTGAGAGCTGAGGAGAGTTGGTAGGAATGGTGTGGGCCAAGACATGAGGGATGACGGGTAAGGGATAAAGGGGTAAAGGGTACGGGGTGAGGGGTAAATGGGGTGGGATGATAAGTGAGGTTATGAGAGCTAAAGGCGAAGAGCTAGGGAGGGGTGCTGGAAGGAATGGTTAGGAGGATAGAGAGAAATGAAGGGGCAGGGCTGTTGGGTGAGGGTTACGCTGGAGTTAATTTGTGGATTGATGGGCTTGTTGATGGAAAATACGATACCTGTGACTTAAGGGAGCTGGGAGGAATGGAGACGGTGAAAAAAATAGAAGGGAATGAAAAGGAAGGATTAGGCGGGAAGTGGACGGCTTTAGATTACTCCTATTGACTACGGGGGTCATTAAGGCAGACACTTCTTTGCTACATCCAAGTATTAGCGGGATGGAGGAGAAGTAAAGATTTAGGTGTGGGTAAACTAGCACTGTCTTTTTCTACCACTGAGCAACATCAAAGCAAAATGACGAAAATCTGGCCCATGTTACGGGTGAAAAAAGTATGATATCCGTATTCTGGTTGGTATAGGAGACTTTGCAGTGCCTTTTCTTTAGCGACTTATGCTCCATCTTACACCATACTTCCCCTTGTATGCTGCGTATACCAGTTTAATATGGACAACACACAACTTGCATCAGTGACAAAAAAAAAGGGTTATTACGATCCAAGGTACTAAATAAATCGCCGGAGAAGAGGTACTACGAAATTTCCGAGTCCACTAAAATACGGCTCTAAAATTCCCAGTGACTTACGCTAGTGTAGGATTTGTGTTCATGGAAGGGCGGGTATGGTGATGTGAATGGAAATTTTTCATCGAGGGTGATGTGAAACGAAGGGGTGAAATATTACGTGAGGGAAGGGGGGGAAGTGTGAAGGGAAGGCATGAAATAAGGAGAGAGAGAGAGGTATGAAGGGAAGGTAGGACATTTTACGTAGCAGAAATGAAAGGAAGGAAGAAATATTACTTGAAGTGAGAAGTGAAAGTACGAGTTAAGACCTCACACAATGGGAGTAGTGAAGGGAAGAGCTGACATTTTACGTAAAGGGCGAAGTGAATGGAATGGCTAAAAATGTGAAATGAGAGAGTATGAAATGAAGGGATGAAATTTTTACACGGGAAAGAATTGACGGGAAAGGAAGAGTTGAAATATTATGTGGGGAGAGAATTGAGGTTGAAGTGAAGGGACTGGAAGGCAAGGAGTAGGGAAATGAAGGACCGGGAATGGATGGAGGGAGGGAAGGGTTGAATGGGTGACAGGAAAGGGTGATGGGAAGGGGTGATGGGTGATGGGAAGGGGTGATGGGTGATGGGAAGGGGTGCTACGTGATGGGAAGGGGTGCAGCGTGATGGGAAGGGGTTGGGGGTGATAAAAAGGGGTGGGGGTGATAAAAAGGGGTGGGGGTGATAAAAAGGGGTGGGGGTGATAAAAAGGGGTGAGGGGTGAAGGGATGGGGTGAGAGGTGAAGGGATGGGGTGAGAGGTGATGGGAAGAGGTGAGGGGTGATAGGATGGGGTGAGAGGTAATAAACAAGGGTTGGGGTGATCAAAAGGGGTGAAGGATGATAAGAAGGGATGAGGGGTGATGGGAAGGGGGTGAGGGGGAGACGGAGGGGAGGGGTGATGAGGGGATATTAAGGAAAATGGTTAAGAGGAGGGTACAGTGATGGGAGGAGAGATGAGTATGGGTTAGGGTGATAAGGGGGTATATGAGAGAGAGAGAGAGAGAGAGAGAGAGAGAGAGAGAGAGAGAGAGAGAGAGAGAGAGAGAGAGAATGTATTTATAAGTACGTGTGTGTGTGTGTGTGTGTGTGTGTGTGTGTGTGTGTGTGTGTGTGTGTGTGTGTGTGTGTGTGTGTGTGCGCGCGCGCTTAGGTGCATCTCGTGTTTACTGAGGGGTATCGAAGTGCGTGCATGTGTGTGCGTGCAGCGTATCAGTTTCCGATATACGCAAGGCTGGCGTAGTTCTTCCGATCAAGGGTCTTGTAGCGCCCCATTTTTCGGACACTGCATTCCTTCCTTCATTCCTGCTTTCATTTCCTTCATTCTTGCTTACTCTCTTACTTCCTGCTTACTCCTTTACTTCCTGTTTCAACTGTTCTCTGCTTTTTTCATTCCTGCCTTCACTGTCCTCTCTCCTTCCTCCAGGCCTGCTCTTGTATCCATTTATTTCTCTTTCTGCTTTCTTCATTCATCCTTGCTTTCACTGCTTTTATTACCCTCCTTTAGTCTTATCATTTCTGCCGTCATTCATTCGAACTTGACTTCATTCACTCCTAGCCTCATTCCTTCATTATTATTTCATTGCTGTTTTGTTCATTCTTGTATTCATTCTTCCATTCCGGTCTTCAGTGTTTAATTCTGGTGTCATTCATTCATTCTGACTTCATTCTTTCATACATTCCTTTCTTCTTTCCGCAGCTTTCATTCTTCTTTCCACTATTTCATTCTTTATTCATTCCTTATCTTATCAGTGCCTTCTTTGTTACATTCATCTCCATTACTTTATTATTATTATTATTATTATATTCTGGTCTTTATTCTTTCCTTCCATTACCGGTATATTCTCATTTCTTACCTTTGCTCCTACTTTCATTCATGCATTTTTCACCCTTCTATTCTATTTTTTAACTTCCTTCCTCACTTTCATCTCTACATTTCTTCTTTCCTTCACCTCCCTCTCCCTTACTTTCCTTTATTTCATTTCTCCCTTCCTTCCTCTCTTTCCTTTCGCCCTTTATCTCTCCCTTACTTCTTTTCCTAACCTCCTTCAGTCATCTCTCCCTCCCTTAGAAAGAGAGAGAGAGAGAGAGAGAGAGCGTCATCAGCCACATGCCGTAAATTACACCAATAAAGAGTAGGATGAGGAGGATAATAGTAGAGTGGAGGAGGGGAGGGAAGTGGAGGGATGGAGGGAAGTTGGAGGGGAAGGAAGTGGAGGATGTTGGAGGGGAAGGAAGTGGAGGATGTTGGAGGGGAGGGATGTGGAGGGAAGTTGGAGGGGAGGGATGTGGAGGGAAGTTGGAGGGGAGGGATGTGGAAGGGTAGAGGGAAGTGGAAGGAGATGAACTGAGGGAGAAGATATATGACGGATAAGGACGGAATGGCGACATGAATTGAGAGAGAGAGAGAGAGAGAGAGAGAGAGAGAGAGAGAGAGAGAGAGAGAGAGAGAGAGAGAGAGAGAGAGAGAGAGAGAGAGAGAGCAGTCTGTCAAACTTAAGAGACTTTCACCTGCTCACTACCTATGTTAGTTTCTTCTTGCTTCCTGCTGCTGTTTTTCCCACTCAACAGCGTCCAGGAGTGTTACAGAAAACGGTTTTAGGCCAAGCTATGTTGTTATTACGGAAATCTTAAGAGGGCTAAGTATCGTATTATTTTGTAGTCTCCTGCTGCTGAGTGGTGCTGTACAGTTTAGTCCTGCCTGTTTGTTCAACTTGGGACAAACTCTCGTGCTTAAGGTGCTAATGAAGGCAATATCTAACCCCTTCAGTTCCAAAAGTGCCTCCTTCATATATTCACCTGGTTGTGGCAAGAACAAAATGGTAGCTACATCCTTGAGCTGAAGGGGTTAAGGTTCACTGGACTAGCCAAGTGTTGCATACAGAGTAAAATGAGAGTGGTTACAGTTTATTCTTTCACATGACGGCTTTGGATGCTTTCGCTTATCCAGTGAAAATATTCATACTGTAGCAACAGGTAGTGAATTGATGCTGTGCGCAAATTTTATTTTGCAATAAACTACCAGTATAGAAACACACACACACACACACACACACACACACACACACACACACACACACACACAAGCATTAGATAAATATAAACAAGTTATTAAGTAAATACAGACAAAAAGATAGATTGACTGATAGATACCTAGATAAATAAATAGATGGACTGATCGATACTGATAGATAATGTTGTGAGTGAACAAAATCCTATATTAATTTTCAAATTTTCCTTCCAGTTCCGAAGATAAACATAATGTGGCAAACAAGGTATTTACATGTGGCCAGACGGTGGAATAAATCTTAACTGACTTGACTAGCATCACTGTGGAGTTTAGGTGAGGAAGAATGGAAAACAAGCGGAAATTACGTGCTGTGCAAACCTGTTCGTAATTCATCCCAGCCCAACTGCTCCCAACTCACCTCCTCCTGTTCTCCCTACCGTCTCCTTTCTGTCTCTAAGTTCTCCCACGTCACTTTTTACCAGTTATTTTCTCTTGCTTTTTCTTTTGTTCACTCTCTTTTATAAGGGTTCCTCGTCTTACAGCGCTCCTTCCTTCTCCATCTGTCTGTCACACCTGCTCGTACATCCCTCCTTCTCAACCCCACTCTTCACTTATCTTTCGTATGCCCCTCCCCACTTCCCTTCTCTCTCACATCCTAACTTTCACTACCACTCCTAACTCACCAATCACACTGCCGCAGTTACTTTCAGTCGTATACTTACTTTTACCTTCATTTTCACCCCCGTTCCCATCCTCTCATACTCTGTTACTTCCATTCCCACCCCTTTAATATTCTCTTAAAGTCACAATTGCCCCCATTTCCAGTTTTAATTCTTCTCTTACTGTTACTTCTACCCGTATTCCCACCCCCAAAACCCACTCTCACTCCCAGTCCCACCCAACTCGTGCTGTCTCACCCTCATTCTCACAGCAGCCCCACTTCCACGCTTACCCCCATTCTTATTTTCGCCCCCACTCTCACACCAACCCCACTGCTACTGTCATTACACCGTCTCGGCTATCGCTACAGCCACTGACACCAACACAGCCACCGCTATTGTCACTACCGTTGCCACTGCCATAACCAACACCACATCCACCACTAACACCACCACTGCCATAACCAACACCACATCCACCATTAACACCACCACTGCCATAACAAACACCATATACACCACTAGAACACCACCCCTGTCACCATCACGGTCACTGTCATAGCCAACACCACTTCCACCATCACTATCACTTCACCAACCACTACAAACACATCATACCATTGCAATATTGAGAGTCTGTGGGTACCATCTTGGAGGACGCAGTGCCTTCTTTTATTATTATTATTATTATTATTATTATTATTTTTTGACTTCCCTAAGGCCCAGCAGTCCTTGTATGAGCGCATTTCTTCACGTGTCACCACTTCGACGCCACTACCCATGGGCCATACTGAATACATGGCAGGTCTGTCGCCTTCGTTACTGGAGAAATGGTATTATGGGGGATGCTTTGATGAGACGATGGGTGTTGTGGTAGTTTAATAAAGTCTGTTTTAACGAAATTTCAATCCTCAAACTGTACCCTTCCCCAGCCGTCTTTCCGGACTGCAGACAACTTCCCTAACCTCTCGACCACCAGTGTTAATGACAGTTATAAAGCGACGGTCAGGGGGGTGCGGGATCGCCATGCCACCACCACTGCCCCTGCCAACACCAATGTTACTATCACCACCAATGTTACTATCACTACCAATGTCTTAGCCATCACCACTACCACTATCACCATCATTGTCACTCACCACAGTAACTATTAGTCAACACCATTGCCGTCACCACCACTGTCACTGTCATCACCAATCATTCACCAGCACTGCCACTCACCACTACCGTCAATGTCATCACCACTGTGACTCATCACAACTGTCGCTATCACCACCATGTTCATGACCACAGTCACTGTCACCAACACTGTCACCACTACTGCCACTATCATCACCATCGTCACTCACCACCCGTCATCAGCAATTACTATCACCATCAATCATCACCACTCACTGTCAATACCATTCATCACCACTGTCACCGTCAGCACCAATCACCACCACTGTCATTGTAACCATCAGTCATCATCAATGTCACTGTCATCGCCAGTCATCATCACGTCATCACCACTCAAAGGCAACTCAAACACCACTAGTCATCACCACTCGCTGTCACCTCCAGTCATTACCACGGTCTCTGACACCATTGGTCATCACCACATTTCACTGTCACCACCACTATTACCACCATTACCAGCAGCATCACCAGCACCAGCACCACCGCCACTCCCCCTGTGGCGTGTGGCAGCGTTAATATTAATGAAGGAGAGGGGGAACTTGGCCAAGTATTGGTAACACGCTGTCAACACCTGCACCAGGGAGTGGTGGTGGTGTTAGTAGTGTGGTGTGGTGATGTGGTGGTAGTGGTGACGTGGTGGTAGTGGTGGAGTGGTATGGTGGTAGTGGCGGTATGGTGGAATGGTGAGTGATGGCGTGAAGTGGTGATGTGGAGCCGTGGTGTAGAGTAATGATGTAGGAGTGGTGGTGTGGAGGTAGCGCAGTGTGGTGGAGTGGTGGTGGTGCAGTGAAGTGGTGGTGCGGTGAGGTGGTGGTGCGGTGAGGTGGTGGTGCTGCGAAGTGGTGGTGGTGAGAGGTGTGATGTGGTGGTACGGTGAAGTAGTGGTAAAGTGCAGTGGTGGTGTGGTGGAGTGGTAGTGTGAAGGATGGTCTGAAGTGGTGGTATCGTGGTGTGGAGTGGTGTTGTGGTGGAGTGGTAGTGTGGTGGTGTGGTAGTGTGGTAGTGTGGTGGTGTGGTGAAGTGGTAGTGTGGTGGTGTGGTGAAGTGGTGGTGTGGTGAAGTGGTGGTGTGGTGAAGTGGTGGTGTGGTGAAGTGGTGGTGTGGTGAAGTGGTGGTGTGGTGAAGTGGTGGTGTGGTGGAGTAGTGGTGTGGTGGAGTGGTGGTGTGGTGGTGTGGTGGAGTGGTGGTGTGGTGGAGTGGTGGTGTGGTGAAGTGGTGGTGTGGTGGAGTGGTGGTGTGGTGGAGTGGTGGTGTGGTGGAGTGGTGGTGTGGTGGAGTGGTGGTGTGGTGGAGTGGTGGTGTGGTGGTTTAGTGATGTGGTGGAGTGGTGGTGTGGTGGTTTAGTGATGTGGTGGCGCTGTGGTGTGGTACAGCTGTGGAGTGGTGGATTGACACCACCTCTCCATCACACCACACCATACACCACCACTCCCCCACACCACCACCACCACCACCACCACCAAGCCACCACTCTCCCACACAACCACCACCACTACCACTACTCCACCACACCACGTCAAACCACAGTACCACAGCTCCACCGGTTGTGTGGTGGAGTGGTAGTGTGGAGTGGTGATGTTGCAGTGTGGTGGTGTGGAGGTGTGGTATGGTGACTGTGGTGGAGTGGTGGTGTAGTGTGGAAAAGCTAAACCTGGAGATAAGTGAGATGTGGAGTACAGTGATCCGCAAAAGTACTATGGCCGGGGCTATAACGATACTGATTTGCAGCAGATGTCTTGGGTACACAGGCGACAAGAGGAGTGTATGAAGGTGCAGTTGGCCATTAAGGTAAAGGTGAGACTCTAGTATGACATGAGAAGAAGAAATTAAGCGTGAAAGCACAACTGATATGAAGAGGATGGAGAAAAAGGTAAATCACAATGACTTTTAGGATAGGACGAGATGTGGAAGAAAAAAAAAAAAAAGGACTGGATATGCACAATGATTATGTTAATAAGCAAAGTATGGAAGGTGAATCAGAAAAAAAAAAAAAAAAAAACGAAGGAGGATAGATATGGACAGACGAAATGGAACTACGAGTATGTACCCTACGGAAAGCAGCTGACAAAAGTTTCGTCTCTTATTTAACACTGAAAAACTGGTCACTGTCACACAAGAATTTTTAGTGATACATTTCATCTAAGAGGTGGAGATGAGAACT
This sequence comes from Coenobita brevimanus, assembly GCF_032717465.1. Lineage (NCBI taxonomy): Eukaryota > Metazoa > Arthropoda > Malacostraca > Decapoda > Coenobitidae > Coenobita > Coenobita brevimanus. The sequence goes on along the minus strand of NC_137043.1, from coordinate 28,589,551 downwards.
CTGACGTCTTGGATGATAAGCAACTAATGAGACTTACTTATAAGGCACTTGGCTGATAGTCCTCCAGATTTTGCTGTCTCCGGTTCCTGTTTCTGTATCCCCTTTCCCCCTACTTTTATTTGTAAGAGGATGGTGGTGGTGGTGGTGGTGGTGACAGTAAGGAAAGACAGTAGGGACGGAGTATACTGTATATGCGTAAGATAGGGCTGACTGGTGCAGAGTGCAGAAGGAACGGAAGAGAAGCAGGGATGCATGAGAGAAAGTGTGGACGGAACAGGAATAAGACACGGCAAACAGAGTAGAATACAACACTCAGGCTCCCATGACTCACTCAAAGCTAAGCAAAATCGCCTAGAGTGAGGTGGAATAGAATACCAGAGTTATGCCTGACCACAGAGGGCTAATGATAACAGTATTAAAACTAACTTGCTGTGCTGAATAAAATCGTCTAGCGTTAGCTGGAATGACATACGGTAAAAAAGACGACGCGGCCAAGAGTGGGTAAAGCACGTGTGGGATCTGAATATATGTGATAAAAAAAAGGAGTGTTTATGAGGAAATCCTGAAAGCTTAACCAATAAAATGAAAAACAAAGAAAAATAACGAAAATGTAAATCTAGAAATAAAGATTCCTCCTCCCCCATTCTCTTCCTACTTTCACTATGTTCTCCTTTCGTATCCTGCCACATAACTCACACTCCTTAGGACAACATGATCAAAACTGATAGCGCGAAGATGAAGACCAGCCCCCAGATTCTGAAGATATTTTCTGAAGCATGTGATGATGATGAGGTAAGTCTGATTATATATATTTAACTTACTGTACTCTGTAATGTGGGATGCAGGCTGATTACACCCAACAATCACAGGTGTTCCATAAATGACGCTCAAAAATTAGGGGCTTAATCACACCGCTACTCAGTTTTATCAATATGGCTATTATTCCTCCCCTTCCCTAGCCCCTCACACTTTCACTTCCTCCACTTCCCCTGCTTCAATATTTCTTTCATGTTCCTCTTCTGTTAGCTAGTTTCCCCTCCATTCCATCTTCTCCCTACTTACCCTCTTCGGCCTTCCTCCCTGTCTTCTCCTCCACGTATTCTCTCTCTCTCTCTCTCTCTCTGACAATAAAAATGTGGCCCGCAACTTGATAAACTAACGGAAAATTGAAACCATGTCTTCCCTCTCCTTTGTTCTTCTCTCCTCCTCCTCTTCCAATCTCTTCTTCCTCCCTCTTTCCTTCTCCCCTTCCTTCCATCTTTCCTTTCCTCTTTACTTATTTCCTTCATTTATATTTTCCCTCCTATTTTCCCTGGTTCCCTTTTCTTTCTTTCTTTCCTCCTTCCCTTCCTCCTCTTTTCCTTCCTTTCTTCTTTACTTCCTTCCTTCATTTCTTCTTTCCCATCTTTTCCTCTTTCTTCCTCAATCCCTTCCTTTCCTTCCAACTTTCCTTCCATTTTTTTTAAATTTCGCTATTTCAATCCTTATGTGTTTGATATACAGTACATTTTCATCCCTGATTCCTCGTGTCTCTCCCTCTTGATATATTTTCCCCCCCGATGTATGTGTTCTCCTGGGCATAGGGCAGACGGTTGGTTCCCTAAGGCCCCGCAGTCATCCTAAGCGCCAACAGATGGCGCCACACACCCTCACATGCCACCGCTTGGGAACTAAGGGTTGTATTCGTGCCATAGGAGACTTTGTAGCGCCTTTTCCTCAGCGATTTAATCAGATATTGCACCAATTTATCTTCCTGTACGTCGGTGAAGCAAGCTAGATCGATATTAGAAATGAAACAACTACGTTAGAGAAAATCTACTTGCAATACTTCCAGTAAATCTCTATCTATCTATCTATTGCCAGACGCCTCAATCCCGTTTGGGGTGGCCACAAACAAATCGCCTCCAAGTCGCCCTGTCCCCCGCCATTTCACTGCCCTGCTCCTAACTCACACCCCCCTCTCTCATATACCTCTCCACCCCATCCCTCCATCTCATCCTCGGCCTCCCCCTCCCTCTTCCCCCCTCCACCTCACTCACATACACTCTCTTCGTCAGTCTTTCACCCTTCATTCTCTCCACATGGCCTTCCAGTAAATCAAAGAAAAATGTGTTACTAAATCTCCACTGTCGCCTAAAATCCAACCTTAACACCAATCCATGAGATATGTGTTATGGTCCATCTGTTGCATCTCGAAATGAACGGATCTTGCATTTGGCTGTTATCTTTTTTTTATTTATTTTTTTGGAGGGGACAATCTTGCGGGCTCCTGGCCTTTGGTTCCTTCTTTCTTGCATAAAAAAGGAAACCTCAAGACTGGTGTTATGCTGTTACCTGTCAGACTGTAACTGTGCATGTTTGTAACCATTTTATTGTGCTTGTTCTCGTGTTCCCCAGCTTTCATCTTGTGACTCCTGTACACCTTGACTACGCCTATCCCTTCGTCTCTGGCTAATTTTACCTGCACAAATATCCAATTGGCAAATAAACTTGGGATGGACAACAAGTTTTATCCAACCTGAATAAATGGTCTCAGGATAGCAATAAGAAAATAATGCATTTGTCATCAGGCTGACTGGATTAAGTGTTTGGATGTCCCAGCGCGTACACTACCGACATACTTCCATCCCCCCCCCACTCTCTCTCTCTCTCTCTCTCTCTCTCTCTCTCTCTCTCTCTCTCTCCGTTAAAGGAAGCCCAGTCCTTGTATCTTCGGGGACAAAACTTCGCACAATGGTTCACCTCTTTTACTAATCACTTTCCTCTCCTCGCTAATATTCAAAAGCTGGCAGGAGCTCGACATGTTTCTCTGCCTACTGATAAATTTCCTGATACGAGGGGCCAGGAAGAAAGAAAGCGGCAGACAAATAGACGCAGGCGAAATGAGACTTAAAAAGAAAAAATGCTCATTATTTATCCAGACCTGCCTCACCTGCCACTATTTTCGTGACATTATTTTATTGATTAGAGATTTATATTTTCCGTCCAGTTCTCGTCGGAGGGACTGGAGGGTGGAAGACGCGTTTTGCCTTATCGTTTTCTCGCAATTAGAACAGAAACAATAGTCACAGCAACTCCTCCCCCCTCCCCAAAAAAAGAAGAAGAATGTCAATAGTTCTGATGTTTCTCCTCCTCCCTCCCCCCCCTCCTCTCTCTCTCTCTCTCTCTCTCTCTCTCTCCCTCCCCTTTGCGTTCTGTGTTCTCTTCTACATATTTATTTTTCCTGTTCTCTAGTTCAATCTTCCCTCTTTCGTTTCTCGATTTTTTTTGCTCATTTCGCAAGCAGTGGAGAGAGAGAGAGAGAGAGAGAGAGAGAGTGGTGTGTGTGTGTGTGTCCAGATACACATACACACGCACACAGAGATACACATACAGGAGACAGAGACTGTGTTGTTTTTAAAAGTTTCATACTCTCGTCTGTGTATATTTTCATCCAACCTTTTTGTTCCGACCCTTGATGACTGTGTACGAAACTCTCTCTCTCACACACACACACACACACACACACATAAATACGTAGCTCAGTGGCAGAAGACTATACTACGATTCCACATTCTCTCCATGGCACTTCTTCGTGACTAGCATCACATTCTAGCGTTAATCTATTGCCACAACTCAGTACATAAGATGGACAGACGGCTATTATGCACCTAGTCAAAGTGAACAGAGTATAGATTATTCCTGTTGTGCCTGACGACTTCATTCAGCTTAGAGAGAAAAAATGTTGTGAAGAGGTTAATGAAGGCTGTATCTCACCTGTGTGTGTGTGTGTGTGTGTGTGTGTGTGTGTGTGTGTGTGTGTATACGTCTTTCCTCTACTGCTGCATGCCTACCTTAACACACCCTCTACCAATTATGACTCGCTCTTCGCCGAAATAAACCGTCTGGCGTTAGTACAGGAATTTAACACTGGGAATTTAGCACTGGGGATTTTAACACTAGGAATTTAACACTGGGAATTTAACACTACTGCTGCATGCCTACCTTAACATACCCTCTACCAACTATGACTCGCTCTTAGCTGAGATAAACCGTCTGGCGTTAGTACAGGAATTTTACAAGGAATTTAACACTGGGAATTTAGCACTGGGGATTTTAACACTAGGAATTTAACACTGGGAATTTAACACTACGAATTTTAACACAAGGAATTTAACACGAATTTTAACACAAGGAATTTAACACTGGGAATTTAACACAAGGAATTTAACACTAGGAATTTAACACAAGGAATTTAACACTAGGAAGTTAACACTTGGAGTTTTAACACTAAGAACTGTAACACGGAATTTAACGCTAGCGTTGTTCAGGGCATGAGACAATTAATTGGCACCTGCATAAACCCCTTCAGCCTGAGGAAGCCCTGTGTATCGTATTCTTTCTACTTCCAGACGATTTTATTCAGCCTGGGAGAGACACCGAACTGGAGGGGTTAGATGAAGGCCCGTATCCAGGTAGATCAAGGAAGCTCCCTAACACCTCTTCTTTGGCGATTTATTTTGCTTATTAAACACCTTGTAGCCCTCTCCTATAACACATCCTCCTATGCGATCTTTTTTCTTTATTTCACCTTGTCGTCCTAACACACCCTTCTAAGCGATTTATTTTCTTTATTACACCTTGTCGTCCTCTTCTATGCAACTAACTTAAATTCCAGTACCACCATACTCTGCAAAAATGACGCACAAAAGGACATTAACCAGCCATATCCAAAAATAAATCGCTTGGGAAGAGGTGTTAGGGAGCCTCCTTACCCGACGCGAATAGCAGCCGTAGCCTTCATCATCTCTAAATCTAAGCGGCCCATTGTAAGCTGAGGAGAATCGTCTGAATGTAAAGAAACTATTGCTGATTTTTATGTACTGTGGTGAATACGTTAAAGACAAGAGTTTGGCATTCTGTGCTGGTAGAGATGATGAGGGAGAGACTGGATGGGAGGAAGGGGAAGGCAGGAGAGGGAAGGAAGAAGGAGGAACTGGATAGAAAGAGGAAAGAAGGAGGGGGAGAATGACGGAAAGAAGAGGAAAGGGAGGAGAAAGTGTGAGAGTTACGGAGGAAGGAAAGGAAAGGAAAAAAAAAAGAGGAAATGAAATGAAAGGTAAGGTAAGGTAAAGGAAGGGAAGGGAGGGAAGGAAGGAAGGGCAGAAGGCAAAAAAGAAGGAAGGAAGGGATGAAAGGAGGATGGATGAATGGATGGATAGAAGGAAGAAGGAAGGAAGAAGGAAGGAAGGAGGGAGAGGAAGGAGGGAGAGGAAGGAAGGAGAGGAAGGAAGAAGGAAGGAGAGGAAGGAAGGAGAAAAGGAAGGGATGAAAGGAGAGAAGGAAGGGATGAAAGGAGAAAGGAAGGAAGGAAGGGATGAAAGGTGAAAGGAGGGAAGGAAGGGATGAATAGAGGAAGGAGGGAAGGAAGGGATGAATAGAGGAAGGAGGGAAAGAAGGGATGAATAGAGGAAGGAGGGAAAGAAGGGATGAATAGAGGAAGGAGGGAAGGAAGGGATGAATAGAGGAAGGAGGGAAGGAAGGGTGGGTGGGTGAGTGGGTGAATGCAAGGAAGGGAAGATGATGGATAGATGGATGGATGGATGGATGGATGGATGGATGGAAGGAAGGAAGGAAGGAAGGAAGGAAGGAAGGAGGGTAAGAAGTATCGAAGGAAGTTTCTGAAGCAACTTTGTCTGGGGGCCGATGCTACAGTTTTACCTCCACATTCTTCCTTCCTCCTTCCCTCCCTCCTTCCTTCTATCTCCCCCTCCTCTTCTCTCTCTCTCTCCTCCTCCTCTTCTCTCCCCCTCCCTCCCCCCCCAATGCATCCTTTCTCTCTGTTTCCCCTCTCGCTCTTCCTCTCCTCCCTTCGTCCTTCTGTTTTCCTCCCTCCCGCGTTCTTCCCTTCTATCCTTCCCTCCCTCCCTCCTCCCTTTTCCTCCTTCCTCCTCTCCTTCCGTCCCTCATTCTCTACAGTTTCCCTCTCTTCCTTTCTTTCTCCTTACTTCCTTCTTTTTTCTCCCTCCCTCCTTCCCCTTCTTTTCCTCCATCCCTCCCTCCTTCCCCTTCTTTTCCTCCATCTCTCCCTCCTTCCCCTTCTTTTCCTCCCTCCTTCCTTCCTCTTTTCCTCTCTGTCTCCCTTCTTCTTTCGTTCTCCTTTTCTCCCTCCCTCCGCCCTTCTCTTTCCTTCCCTTCCCTTTCCCTCCCTCCTTTTCTCATCCTCTTTCCCTTCCTTTTTTTTCCGTCTCTCCCTTGTTTCCTTCCTTCTCCTCCCCCCTCCTTCTTTCCCTCTACTTTTTCTTCATCCCTCCCTCCCTCTCTCTTTCCCTTCCCCTTTCCATCCTTTTCATCTGTATTTCCTCCTCTCCTTTCCCCTCTCATTTTCCTCCTGCCTGTTTTCATCTCCCTATTCTCTTCCATTCCACTTTTCCTTATCACCTCCCCACCCATTCCTCCTTCCCTCCCTTCTCTCCTTTCCTCTCCCCTTCCTCTTATCGTTTCCTCATTCCTTCTTTATTTCATTTCTTCCTTTATTTTCTTTCCTTCCCCCTCCCTGTACTTTCTTTGATCCTTTACTTCCTTCTCTCCCCCCTCACCCGCCATCCTTTTCCCTCCTCCCCCTTTCTTTACCTCGCTCCCCTTTTGTCTCTCTCCTCTCCTTTTTTCTTCTTTCCTAATCTATCTTTCTTCCTCCCTCCTTTCTCTTCCCCTTTCTTCCTTCGTTCCCTCTCGTCCCTCCTTCCCTCTCGTCTCCCTTTTTCTACTTCCTTCCTTCTTCATCTCCCACCTTCATTCTTTCCATCCCTCTCTCCTCCTCTCTTCCTTCCTTTCCTTCCTTTTTCTTTCTTTCTTCCTTCGTTCCCTCTCGTCTCCCTTTTTCTACCTCCTTCCTTCATCTCCCACCTCCTTCATTCCTTCCATCCGTCCCTCCTCCTCTCACTGATTCCTTTACTACAAAATTTTCCCAAGACAAATAAAACCAACTTTGGGCAGTAAATAAAAAAAAGTACCTGATTCAAGAGGAGTTAACTATACTCTTTTTATTTTAACTTGGCCTAAAATTGCCACCTCTCCATGCTGAACTCTGAACTATAACAATAAAGTAGAATGCGATGCTAGTCATGAAGAAGTGCTATGGAAAGTATGTAAAGCCGCACTAATGTCTTTTCCTGCCACTGATCTGTGCGAAATGAGCTGCAAAAGGACGAAAATCTGGGCCAGCTTAGAGTAAATGGAGTAAGGTATATATATATATATATATATATATATATATATATAATTTATATATATATATATATATATATATATATATATATATATAATTTCCCTCAATGGCACATTATTATCAAAGTTTTGTTTGATTTTATTTTTCAGTGAAGTATTTAATCTAATTTGATATAAAGACGTTTGGCAGATGTATGAGAAAAGACAGACAGACAGACAGACAGACATACAGACAGACAGACAGACAGACACACACACACACACACACACACACACCTCTCTCTCTCTGGCTGATAAACGCAGTGATGTACAGTCTTTTACACAACCTCTTCATCCCGGATACATCATTATACACTGTCTTATGGTGATTTTATTCAGCGTCGGATGGACTTCTCTCGGATTAGGGGGGTCAGACAGCCTTGATAAACCCCTTCAGTACCAGGCGCCTCTCCTAAGCTGGATAAAATCGTCTGGTAGCATAAAAAAAAAAAAGTCACCTGGATTAAGGGAGTTGCTTAGGAGGTTTATAAATGAAGCCTAGACCCCCTTACCGTAACAGGGTTGACCTAATAGACAATCTTATTACTACTACTACTACTACTGTATTTATAAAGATTCCTGACCTCAAGTGACGTGTATGATAGACTGTTTATAATTTTATCTTAACTTCCATGGCTAACAAACACTAACTACAAAACTAGAACGAATAACAATGCGAAAAATTACGATCCAAACAAAACTACTTTACCGCTGTGGAGACTTGGTCGTTGTAAGGGTTAGTTAGGAACCTTAATAAATACTGCCTCTGTGGAAGCTAGGCCTAATGTTATCTTTCTTTCTTTTGTGCTAGATCCCTATTTCCTTCATTCTTCTCTTTATTGTCTCCTCTACTCCTCCTTTCTCTCATTCATCTTTCTCCCACCCTTCTCTCCTTCCCTCCTTCTTCTCTGCTTTATTCCTTCTTTCTCTCCTCTCTCAGTTAACCTTCTTACTCATTTTCTCCTACTCATTTTCTTACTACTTCTCTCCTCTCAACCTTCTTTCTCTTGTTCTTCTTCTCCTATTCCCTTTACTTCTTTCATTCTCCTATCCCCCATCCCTCTCTTCTTTCAATTCTGTCCTCTTTCCTTCTCTTTCTTTTGTCCTCTTCCTCCTCTTTGTCATTCTTCTCTTCTCCGTTTTCCCTTTCATATTCCTTCTTTTCCTTCCTCTTCCCCTTACATCTACCCTATCTATCTCCTTTCTTGTTCTCCCTTTTCCATCTCTTACTTTTCGTCTCCACCCCTTTCCCTTTCTTGTTCTTCTCTTTTCTTCCCCCTTCCCCCTGCCCACCCTCTCTCATATCCTCTTCTCCCCTTTCCCCTCCTCTCTCTCTCTCATCTTTTTCCCAGCTTTCATATCTTCCATCAGCACTTTATTTCTTTTGCTTTCATTAGATTCTTCTCCCTCTCTCGCTTCCTCCCTTTCTTACTGAATTTCGCCTCCCTCCCTCCCTTATTTTGTCCACTCCTTCATTCTTAATTCCCCCCCCCCCCCGATCCTCCCATACCCACTCTCTCCCTTCTTGCATTACTCGTTCCCTCTCTTCCTCCTCCTCCTCTCCCTCATTCATTTCCTTCCTTTTCCTTACTTACTCCTCCCCCCCTTACTTATTCACTCCCTACCTCCCTCCTTCCCTTCGTGACTCACTCCTCTCCTCCCTCTCTCCTCCTCCTCTTCCTCCTATCCTCTATCCTCCTTGACCCCCCTCCCTTGCTCATTCACTCTTCCCTCCCTCTCTTACACACTCCCTCCCTTTTTCCTTGCTCCTTCCCTACTCACTCATTTCCTCCCTTACACATTCCTGCCCTACTCACTCCTCTCATCTCCTCTCCTCCCTCCCTCCCTCACACCCCCCACCTGCCGTCGTGGGTAGCGGTGGTGTATTGGTTAGCGCGTCCAGCTCGCAGATAAAAGAACCCGAGATATCTCTGGCCGGTCAGACTGGCGCACTCAGTTTGTTTTCCCCCATCCTTATTCACCCAGGAGGACAATTGGGGACCTGAATGTAACAGATGATTGCGGGTCCCTTTCTAGGTGAAGAGTGAGACTTAGCAAAACTGATTATCTGCCTCAGTAATCTTTCCTGCGGTCGACAGGCATTACTAAGTTTCCACACCCTACTGCGAAGACTTAGGTTCGTATTCTCGTTGGTTAAGGAAGCTCCCTAACACCTTTTCCTCAGCAATTTATTTTTGGTATGGCTGGTCAATATTCTTTTGTACGTTATTTATGCAGGGTATGGTGACATCAGAAAGATTTATATAACACAAGCGAGGAGAGTAAGGTGTAATAAGCAAAATCAATCGCTCAGGAAAAGGTGCTAGGGAGTTTCCTTGACCTCAGTTTCTTCCTTCTTTCTTCCAAACACATTTCAACTTGGTGTCATTCCTTTAATTTCTTCACCAATTCACTTTACACTTGACACATTTACTCCTTAGGACAAAACCCCAAGGCACCTTTTCATTCTCTTTTTACTTTAATTATTTTTAAGGGATTTAAGGGTACTAAACGCCATATAAAGATAAATTTTAGGGATCCTACGTTCTCCTCTGTTCATTAATCATCATAGCATTTTCACAGGAGTATGCCAGTGTATTGTAATTGTGTGGAGACCATCTTGCATTACCCTTGTGAATGTTGGCACTCTTTATAACTCCTATTCTTTTTCAGTTTCATCCCTTTCCTCTCTGTCTTCATCCCTTCCTCTCTCTCCATGTCTCTCTCTCTCTCTTGCATTTGCGCCCTCCTTTCCCCATTCACTCACATTTTCTTCTACTAAAATCTTTCTCTCTCGCTCTCTCTCTCTCTCTCTCTCGCCTTGCTCCTTTTTCATTCATCACATTCTTTCCATAGCATTCTACTCCTTCCTTTGATGTTTCTGTGTGTGTGTGTGTGTGTGTGTGTGTGTGTGTGTGTGTGTGTGTGTGTGTGTGTGTGTGTGTGTGTGTGTAAGTATATGTATTTATGTCTTTTGTATTTTCTTTACTATGATTTTTTTGTATAAGCAAGTGTGATGTACTGTACGTATGTATGTATGTATGAGTATGGTTGCTTGTATGTGTGTCTGGGTTTGTGTGTATATTCATGTGCGTGTGCATGTACGTGTGTGTGCATGTGTATGTGTGTGCGTCAATTTCTTGTCAATGTGCGGTGACAACGCTATTTCCTCTCCCACCCTCCCTCCCTGCCTCTCCTTCTCATTCTTCTTTCCCTCCCACCCACTCTCTCTCTCCCTCCTTCCCTCTCTTTCCTTCTCATCTTTCTTTCCTCTTTCTCTCCCCTTTGTCTTTCCCTTCCTCCCCTCCATTCTTTCTTTCTCTGTCCTTCCCTTTCTTTCTTTCTTTATCTTTCCCTCCCTCTTTCATTCCCACCCTCTCTCTCTCTCTCTCTCTCCACACACACACACACACACACACACACACACACACACACACACACACACACACACACACCGATCAAAATATAACACCAGTTCTCGCTTCGCTAGCGCAATTATAATAGGCCATTGTGTATTGTATCCAGGACGGTGTGGTGTGATGTGGCGTGGAGTGGTGCGAATGACTGAGTAGTAAGTGAATAAGAACTTGGATCACGAGCAAGCGAGGTCTATCTTTCGTGTGGTGAGTTGTGTGGTGTGGTGTGGTGTGGCGTTGAGTATGCTGTCCTGTGGAGAATGGTGTGAAGTGGTGTGGTGTGGTGTGGTGTGGTGTGGTGTGGCGTTGAGTATGCTGTCCTGTGGAGAATGGTGTGAAGTGGTGTGGTGTGATGTGGTGTGGTGTGGTGTGGTGTGGTATGGTATGGTATGGTATGGTATGGTATGGTGTGGTGTGGTGTGGTGTGGTGTGGTGTGGTATGGTGTGGTATGGTGTGGTGTGGTGTGGTGTGGTGTGGTATGGTGTGGTGTAGTGTGATGTGAAGTATGGTGGTGTGGAGTGTGGTGTCGCTTGGAAAGGGGAGGTGCGGAGTTGTGCTGATTAATGTGCTGTGGTGTGTGGTGTGGCGTGGTATGAGTGAGTAGTATGTTGTGGTTTGATGTGGTATATTGTGGCTGGCGATCTCAGTGTGTCCAGCTAATGAAAGGTGCAAAATGCTTTACACAAGGAGGGCCTCTGTGTCGTGCCTAATGCTCTATTCAGGCACGTAATTACCTGCTCACCTTCTTTATCACTGATGCAGGAGGTGAGGAAGTGAGAGGGTCAGGAGGTGAGGAAGTGAGAGGGTCAGGAGGTGAGGAAGTGAGAGGGTCAGGAGGTGAGGAAGTGAGAGGGTCAGGAGGTGAGGAAGTGAGAGGGTCAGGAGGTGAGGAAGTGAGAGGGTCAGGAGGTGAGGGAGTGAGAGGGTCAGGAGGTGAGGAAGTGAGAGGGTCAGGAGATGAGGAAGTGAGGGGGTGAGGAAGTGTGGAGGTGAGGGGGTCAGGAGGTGAGGAAGTGTGGAAGTGAGGAGGTGAGGAGATGAGGAGGTGAGTGGTCATGAGGTCAGAGTCTTAGGCCGGTACCCTCGTTGGCTAAGTAGGCTTTAGCGCATCTTTCTTAGCGATTTATTTTCGGATATGGTTGGTTAATATCCTTTTGAGCGCTACGAAGTATTTCTGCAGAGTATGGCCACATTGGAAGGACTTACTTAACACATAACAGGGCAATAAGGAGTAATAAGCAAAATAAATCGTTTAGGAAAAGGTGTTAGGAAACTTCAGATTAATACAAGGTGGTCCATATATAACGCTCCTCTTTCCTGCATCATTTACTCATTCCCTACTCCCACTGCCACGTCCACACCAGCAGAATGAGCCGACCCCACAGCAGGCTAGATACGGCCAGGTGAGTTCCTAGTGCGGCACGACTTAGGAATCACTCTATACATCATTCTCACTAACCGCGGACGATTTCATTCAGCAGAGAGAATCCTTACGATATTTCCCTCTTAACAACTGCAGACGGTTTTATGCAAGACGATGAAGCCAGACATTTTATTCTCACTAACTTCTGAGGACACTTAAAACGAATTCAGTTCACCTTCCGTCCATCACATACTTTCCACTGGTATCCTCCTCTTCTCCCTTTGGTGTGTGTGTGTGTGTGTGTGTGTGTGTGTGTGTGTGTGTGTGTGTGTGTGTGTGTGTGTGTGTGTGTGTGTGTGTGTGTGTGTGTGTGTTCAGAGGGTTAAAATCAGTCAATATATACCTTTCAGAACGTAGGTACAACTTTGGCAATTTAATCTGGTAAACACCCAACCACTCCACTCAAGAAAATTTACAGCGACCAAAGGATTACATAAAATGGTTCTAAAATGCATAATATAATTCTTAAGTCCTTCACTCCCAAGACGTCTTCCTCAGTTTTATTTTTGGCATCTCCAGACGAGGGAGGGACAGAGAAGTAGGTCGGAGGGAGGGAAGGAGGGAAAGATGAAATGGGGTAGGGAGGGAGGGAAAGAAGAGTAAGGAAGAATGAGGGAAAGATATTAGTGAGAAAGGGAGGAAGGAGGGAAAGGAGGAAGAAAGAGTGGGGTAGGGAGGGCGGGCAGGAAAAGTGGGGAAAGGAAGGAGGAAGAGAGAAGAGGGTTCGCAAGGAAGGAAGGGAGGGAAAAATGAAGGAAAGGACAGACGAGAGATAAAGGGAAAGGAAGGAAGGAGGGAGGCGAGAGAGAGAGAGAGAGAGAGAGAGAGAGAGAGAGAGAGAGAGAGAGAGAGAGAGAGGAATGGCAAGAAAGCTAGGAGGGAAGGAAAGAAGAGAAAGTGGAAAAGAGGGAGGGGAGGGGGGCAGGAAAAACGGAAAGGGAGACAGTGAGAGGGGGAGAAGGGTAGGGAAAGAGTGGATGAAGAGAGGGAGGGAAAGAATACAACAGGGAAAGGGAGAAGAAGTGAGAGAGTGAGTGAGGGAAGGAAAAGGAAATCAAGGGAGGAAGGAAGGGAGGGAGGGATAGAAGTGTAAGATGAAGGAATGGACTGACAAAGGAAGCGAGAGAGGGTGAAATAAGAGAGAGGGACAGATGTGGACAGACGAGAGGAGAAAGAAAGAAGGTGAGAGAAGGGGAAGAAGTGGGAGGCAATGAGATAGGGAGAGAGGGAAAATGGGAAGGAAGGGAGATACGGAAAGAGAGGGAGTGAGAGGGAGGGAGGGAAGGAGACAGAATGGGCAGGGCAGGATAGGATACAGGCAAAGGAATGGAAGGTGGGAGGAAGGGAGGATAGGGAGACAAGGGAAGGGAGGGAAAATAGGGAGACAAGGAGAGGGAGGGAAAATAGGGAGACAAAGGGAGGGAGGAAGAATAGGGAGACAAGGGGAGGGAGGGAGAATAAGGAGACACGGGGAGGGAGGGACAATAGGGAGACGGGGAGGGAGGGAGAACAAGAAGGGAGACAAGGGGAACGAGGGAGGGATGGAAGGGAGAGAAGCGAAGGGAAGGAGGGAGGGAGGGATGGAAGGGAGAGAAGCGAAGGGAAGGAGGAAGGGAGGGAGGGTGAGTGGGCGAAGAAAGAAGGGAGGATGAAAAGAGATGAGAGAGAGAGAGAGAGAGAGAGAGAGAGAAGGAAGGAAGGAAGGGAGAGAGGGAGAGGAATGCAAGATGGAAAGACGAGATGGTGGGAAGGAGAAAAGTGGGAGGAGGAGGGAGAGATGGAGAGGAAGGAGGGGAGGATCTGAAGGAGGGTGAGTAGGAGAGAAGGGAGGGGAGGGTGGGTCTGAAGGAGGGAGGGAGGGGGAAGGAGGGAAATATTGATGAGAGGACCATATTTGATGAGGGAGGAAACAGGGAATTAGTGGCTCAGACCCAACACTGTTTTTCACACCCCCGTCTCTCTCTCTCTCTCTCTCTCTCTCTCTCTCTCATGACTTCTTTTCATCCCTCTGTCCCTCCTACTTTTTGTCTCTCCCCTCCTTCTTTGCACCTTCCCTCCCTCCCTCCCTCCCAGTTTGAACCCTTCTTCCTTCCCTTTAGCTAACTCCTCCTCCTTCGTACCTTCCCATCTTCCTACCTCTCTTTCCTTTCCGTATCTTCCTCCCGTTTTTTCCTTGCTCCTCCTCCTTTTTGGCATTTCCTCTTCCTTCTTTCCACTCTTCTCCTACTCCGTACTTTCCTTCTTTCCCTTTCCTCCTGCTTTATATCTTCCCTCCTTTCTTCTCTCCCTCCCTTCCCTTCTTCGTACCTTCCCTCCATCTTCGTGTAATCCTTCCTCCCTACTCCCTTTCTCCATACATTCCTTCCTATCCCTCCACTCCCTCCTCAGCCTTCGTTACTTCGCTACCTGCCCTGCCCTGCCCTGCCCTGTCCTGTCCCGCCCTTCAAACTAGCATTAAATATGATCTTCATTAACTTCTTCAGTACTAGGGTGACGAATAAAAACGTCTGATAGCAATAGGAACAAAATAAAATGAAGTTACTGAGCGCGAAAGGTGAGTCTCATCCACCTTACATAGTTACGAGACCAGATGCATCCACCATATACGACACGTACTGACATACTTGACACCTGTACACACCTGACAACTCTCCTCTACACACCTGACAATGTTTTCTCTACACACCTGACACCTCTTCACACCTGACACCTCTCCTCTATACCCCTAATACGTCTCCTCTACACACCTGACACCTATCCTCTACACACCTGACACCTATCCTCTACACACCTGACATCTCTACGCGTCTGACACCCTACACACACCTGACACTACACACCACACTCGGATGACACTACAAACAACGGCTGAGTCTTTAGAAGTGACACCAGAGATGGGAAGAAGGAGGTAGAGGTAGAGAGAGAGAGAGGGAGAGAGAGGGAGAGAGAGAGAGAGAGAGAGAGAGACAGAGAGAGAGAGAGAGAGAGAGAGAGAGGAAAAGAGGTGGGAAGAAAATGGAGGGACAGAGGTAGAAGAATATATGACTAAAGAAAGAAGGCAGGGAGGAAAGAAAG
Organism: Coenobita brevimanus; assembly: GCF_032717465.1. Classification (NCBI taxonomy): domain Eukaryota; kingdom Metazoa; phylum Arthropoda; class Malacostraca; order Decapoda; family Coenobitidae; genus Coenobita; species Coenobita brevimanus. The sequence continues at coordinate 28,574,391 of NC_137043.1, read as the reverse complement.
GAGGGAAGGAACGAGGGAGGGAAGATTGGAGAAAAAAGACAAGGAAGAAAAGGAAGAGGGTGGGAGGGAGAAAGAGAGAAGACTGGAGGATACGGTGATAACGAAAAGACGCAAGAGAAGGGAAAAAGCAGAGAAAGTTACAAGGATGAAGCAGGGAGAAAGAGTGAAGAGGAAGGGAGGATGGAAGAAAGAAGGGATGGAAGGAGAAAGCAGGGAGAAGGAAAAAATCAGTCTAGAGGAAGGGAGTAGGGGAAAGGAAACCAGAAATATAGGAAGTAGGAGCTATATAGAGAGAAACAAAGAGTGAAAGAAAGTACGGAAGGAAAAACTGAGAGAGAGAGAGAGAGAGAGAGAAATTAAAACTATTGAGAGAGAGAGAGAGAGAGAGAGAGAGAGAGAGAGAGAGAGAGAGAGAGAGAGATTAAAACTAATCAAAGCTACCAAACATCATTATTCGTTTTATTATTACCGTATTATTATTATTATTATTATTATTATTATTACTATTATTATTATCACATTAGCAAAATCGGATTTATTTACACACTGAAAACAGAAAAGGACCCAAGAGTGAACCTTGAGGCATTCCACCTACACCATTAAATAACAAAAAGGAGTAACTAGAGTGAGGAGGAGAGCGAGGAGGGGAGCAAAGTGAGGAGAAGGAGAGAAAAAGAAACTAACCACAAAGGGAGGGAGGGAAAAAATGAGGAAAATAAATGGAGGGAGGGAGGTAAGGGAAGAGATGAGGGAAGGAAGGAGCTTGGAGTGAAGGATGGAAAGATATAGAAGGATGTCAGGAAGGTAAGGAAAACTGAGGAGTCGAAGAAGGAAAATACAGTAAAATAAGAAAAGTGAAAAGGGAAGAAGTGGAAAGAGGGATGGAGGGAGTGGGGAAAGAAGGGAGGAAGAAAAGAAGAATAATGGAGGAATACACGGAGGGAACAACGGGAGAGAGAGAGAGAGAGAGAGAGAGAATAAAAAGGCAAAGATAGTAAGGAAAGGAGGCAGGAGAAAATAGGGAAGGCCAAAGCGGAGAGGGAGGGGAAGATAAATAAATACATAAATAAAGGAACAAGTGGTACCAGACACAACAAACCTCGCCGGGCAGCAGTTAATCTATTGTCGTTAAACCCTGACTCGTTTCGGTCATTTAGCGTCAGTGCACAATTAAAGTCTAAGGTAATGGCGCAAATGTTTTCAAGTTACACCCTCTGAAAATCCGTGATCTTGCCTTCCACCTTTCAAGGTCACTCAAGGTCAAAGGTCATGGTGCCAAATGAAAGCCCGTATGAGACTTCCAACATCCTGGTAATAGTAAATATCTACCTTCATCGAGTCTCGAGTTATAGCCCCCTGAATATCCGTGACCTTGAGTATGACCTTTCAAGGTCACTTACGGCCAAAGGTCAAGGTACTAATTAAAAACCCACACGGGATTTCCTATATGTTGATAATAGTAAAAGTCTATCTTCAACCAGTTTCGAGTTCTAGACCCCTGAATATCCGTGACCTTGAGTTTGACCTTTCAAGGTCATTCAAGGTCAAAGGTCTTTGTGCCAAATGAAAACCCATATTACGAGTCCATGTACGTTCCTATTAGTAAATATCTCTATCTTCAACCGTTTTAAAGTTACAGCCCTCTGAAAATCCGTGATCTTGATTTTGACCTTTCAAGGTCACTCGATTACCTCCAAAATTTAAACACTTTCTTTGGGGACCAGTGTCCACATATCCTGGAGGTTTCATGTAATTTCATTCAGCCGTTTTTCCGTAACGTTGCTATCAAATAAACTCGACCAAAAACAATACCTCGTTCGATTCCGTCCGGGCGAGGTAAAAGCGAAGATAAGGGAATCGCAGACACTGAAGGAATTCAGGAAGACAAGAAAGAAGGAAAGAGGGTAGGAGAAAAAGGTAAGAAAAAGAAAGAGAGGAAGATAGTTGACGACATGAAAACAGGAGGAGGATATGACAATGAAAGAATGAGGAAGGATGGGAGAGAGAAATGAAAGGATGAAGACAAGAGAAGGAATGGAGAAAAGGATGAAGAAATGAATGAATGAAGAAAGAAGGGAGAAAGTGAAAGAAGGAATGATAAGGAAAAGAATGAAGAAGAAATGGAAGAAGGATTTGAAACAATGAACAAGGGAGAGATGAGTGAAAGAAATTAAAGAATGTCTTGGCAAGAAATGAATGAAAAAAAGAAAAATGGAATGAAGAAGACATGAATGAAATAAAAGAGGAAGTGAGGGGAAAGAAATGAACAAAAGAAAGCGGGTAAAAGGAACGACGAAAACTGAGGACGAAATAGAGAGAGGAAAGAAGTATGTGAAAGAGAGAATGATAGAGAAAGAATGAAGGACGAGAGTGGAAGGAAGGAGGACACAAGAGAGAATGATAGAGAAAGAATGAAGGACGAGAGTGGAAGGAAGGAGGACACAAGAGAGGATGAAGGAAGGAAGGAAGGAGGAAGGAAGTTTTTAGTGAGGGTGATTTTCAGTTTGTCATGAGGGAGACAGCGAGAGAAAGAGAGAGAAAGTTTTGATGGGGAAGAGGTAAAGACATAAACAGATAAATGCAGAGAGAGAA
>NC_137043.1:28531799-28569299 GCF_032717465.1 Coenobita brevimanus | reverse complement strand
TTCCACTTCGGTTCCTTCTTACTCGTTATGTTGGCTTCACTTAAAGAAGAGGAGCCTTGTTTTGCTGTCCGTGTTTCAGAGCCACAGTTTTAATCCACAGAGGGCAAACGTGAATTCAGGCCCTGGTTTTTTTACTGTCATTTATGGAACGTCTTGAATTGTTGGATGTGATCAGCTGCACCACACATCACAGAGTGCAATTAGTAACGATGCAGGAAAGTGAGACATGTTCCATCATCATCAACACATGCTTCAGAATTTATCGTCAACATGGGGGGCTTGTCCATACTCACGCGCTCTCAGTTTTCCAAAGATTCATACTAATGTTATAAGCTGCCCTATGACAAACAGCCTCCACAGGGACAATATAACTGTTGATGTTTGCTTTCCTTTGTAATTCTTTTTAATTTGTAGTCTCTCTGTTCTCCTCCTCTCTTCTTCTCCCTCCACATTTCTCTTGCCTCTTCCTCCTCCTCCTTTTTTTTCATCTTCCTCTTCTTCTTCTTCTTCCTCCTCCTCCTCCTCTTCCCCACGCTATCCTCCCTTCTCCTTCCTTATTTTATCTTTCTACCAGTCCTCCTTCCTCCCTCTGCTTCTCTTCTTTCCTCTTTTCCAACCCATTCCTTCTATCTTCCTTGTCCTCTCCTTTCCCCTCTCTTTCTTCTCTGCTCACTTGGTCCCCTTCCTCCCCTCTTTTCTTATCTGTTTCTCCTTTCCCCACTATCCATCGCTCTTCCTCTCTCTCCCAACCCCATTCTCGTCCCCTCTGTCTTTCCTTCCCACCAGTTTCCTCATCTCCCCATTCTTTCCCTCCCTCCTCTCCTCCTGTTCCTGTTAACCCCATACCTCTCCTCATCTCCCCTTTCTTCCCTTCTCCCTGTCGCTTCTTTCCAATTTCCCCCTCCCTTCCCTGTCATCTCTCCTCACTAATTCATCCCTTCTTATCTCTCCTCCTCCCCCCTTCCTCTTCGTACCTCTCCACTCCGTCCTTTTCCTCCTCCTTTTCTCTCCTCTCCTCTTCCTTTATTCTTCTTTTTTCCTCTCCTCCTTATCTCCCCTTCCTCTCACTCCCCCGATCCATCTCTGCCTTCCCCGGTCCCAATAACAGGCGACAAATCTGGTCAATATCGTCCCGCCACAAAGGAATAGCATTACCCACCCTCAACTTCCTCGCAGCAACCCTCATCCACTCACTCTTTCATCACCCGACCTTCATTTCTTTCATTTCCTTCATTCCTTTCACCGTTTTTTTTTACGTTAAAACCTTACTGATTCCTGTCTTCTTTCACTGCCTCCCTCACGTCAGTTTCCATCGGTGTCTTCCTCCTTTCTTTCCTTCCTTCCTTCATGCTTTCACTTTTTCCACTATCCACTCATGAAGGAAAAACTTTTAACACCTTCAATCGTCTCGCCTAGGCCCTCATTCATTCATTTTCATTCCTTCATTTCTTTCACAGCTTCTTTTACGTTAACCCTCACTGATTCCTTCCTTCTTTCATTCTTTCGTCAACTCTCACTGGATCTTTCCTTTCTTCACCTCATCCTACCTTCCTTCCTGCCTTTACCTTATACCAGAATTCTTTCTTCCCTCCGTTTTCCCATTCCTTCCTCTCTCTGTCTCTCTCCTTTTTCTTTCCTTCCTTCTTCACCCCTGTCTTCTCGTTTCACTCTTTCATCACTCTGCTTTCGTTTCTTTCATTCTTTCACGTCAATTATCACATTTTTTTCCTTCCTTCTATATTTCACTGACCTGCTTTCATGTCTTTCACTGTAGATGTCACGTCAACTTTCACCGTTTTTCACTCCTTCACCCCACCCTGCTTTCCTTCCTTCCTTCATCGTCTGGGTATAAGGGAATAACATTAAGGCACCTCAAGTGCTCATTTTCGACCCTCATTCATTACTTCATTCTTTGTTTTCATTTCTTTCCCTCGTCAAAGCTGTTTTCCTCCTACACACATCTCTGCTTTCATTTCATTCATTCTTTATCTTATGTAATTTTTCAGGCGTCCCTTCCTGTCCTTATCCACTTCTTCCTTTCATAATTTTTCTTTTTTTCTTTCTTCTTTCTCCCCTTAGTCACGTTTTTTTTCTCCTACCTTTTTTTTTTCACTTCTTTCACGTCAACCCTCAACGATTCCTTCCTTCACCTGTCTTCTTTCGTTCTTCCTTCATTTCTTTTCTACCCTCCTTCCTTATTTCACCTTTCATTTCTTTCACTGCTTCCTTCTTTCACGTTAATCCTCAGACTCCTTCCTTCTTTCACTCCTGTCTTCCTTCCAGCTTTCTTCTTTCCTTTCTCCCTTCATCTGCTTTCAGTTCTTCCTTCTTTCTTTCATGTCAATTATTTTTTACCGCTTGTTTCTTTCATGTCATCCCTCACTGCCTCTTTCCTTCCTCTCTTCACTTTTTCATCCCTTTTCTTACGTGAAGTAATTTTCCACATTACGAAAATCTAGGACAAGTTAAAGTACAAAATGACCCCTAAAGGACAAGGTCCCTGATGTCTGTTACTTGTTCACCACATACATTCGTATTATAAATGGCTCTAAGAGATTTCGTAAAACCTTTTCCTTCGCGAATCAGTCCGCACATTATACCCCAGTATCTTCTCTTAAGTTACTGATGCAAGATATGTCGATATTAAAACGAGACAGATAACATACAGGTAAAGGAGAATGTGAAGGTGCAATACGTTCAATAAACAACACTTAGAATTTGGCTCAGTTTGACACACAATATCTAAAGCCAGAAAGGTTATATCTACAGAGGTTATGCACTAATCTATGCCCATTTTACAGCTTCACACACACACACACACACACACACACACACACACACACACACACACACACACACACAGTCAAACAATCCATAACCCGCCTTGGCTTTGAATGCTTCTTTGTATTCCCTTTGCCAACTTTGAAAACGCTCCCATTTACAGTATTTTTTTAGAGGGTAGAAATTCTTAAAAAATTGATATTAATTTTTAATAATTATATAGTCTCCAAATTTCCTGATTCATTCACATTGACTTTTGCTTTCAATCCTCACCACCTTTTCTCTATTAATTAAATGAGAGAGAGAGAGAGAGAGAGAGAGAGAGAGAGAGAGAGAGCTAAGATGAAAGAGAATGAGACAGACAGCAAAAGACGAGAAGGAGGGAGACAGACAGACGCACAGACACATGTGGACAAAAACGCTTGGACAAAGAGTGAAGAAGCAGGGGCCATTAGTGTGGTGGCCCCCTGCCCGCTAAAGTTTCACTCAACTCCTGCTCAGTTTCCGCTCCCTGCTTCTGCTCAACTTACTCTGAAAATTCTCTGCTGATGTTTTGTCTTGGGTTTTCTTTTTAATGATCCGCACAATCTTCGCGTCGGTACCGCTAAATTTCCCATCATTTTCTGCTATCTGGAGGTCTGTTCAGTTTTTGCTAATTTTCCGCTCACTTTTTTTGTTTACAGTTCGCCCACTTCTCTTCAGTTTGCTCACTTTTTGCTCAATTTTCATTAACTTCATGCTAAATCTTGCTGCTTAAATTCCGCTCCATTTCTGCATACATTTCAATCACTTTCCGCTTAAATTCTGGTCACTTTCTGCTTACTACCCGCTCGCTTTCTATTCGATCACCTTTTGTTCCATTTTCACTTACATTCTGCTAATTCCGCTCGCTTGCTACTTAGTTCCGCCCACTTTCTTCTTAAATTCCGCTCACTTTCTACTTACATTCCGCTCACTTTCTACTTAAATTCCGCTCACTTTCTACTTAAATTCCGCTCACTTTCTCCTTACATTCCGCTCACTTTCTACTCAGTCCGTCCGCTCACCTTCTACTCAATCCACTCACTTTGCTGAATTTCCGCTCACTTTCTGCAATTTCTGCCGAGTGTCAGGTTAAAAATTACCCTCAAGTTCCGGCCAGTTCCAACGCAGGTTCCTCGTAATGTCTGCTCAGTTTCTGCTCAGTTTTCATTCATCTTTTCAAATTCTGCTCATTTTTCATTCATCTTTTCAGTCTCTCCTCATTTTCCATTCGGGGGGCGCGGTAGCACAGTGGTAGCGCGCCTGACTCGTATTCGGGGGATTGCGAGTTCGAGCCTCGCCCGGGCTGCCGTGCCGGGAGTGGTAGCTCGCTCCTGTAACCCTAGCGGGGCTATATAGTCCAATACAGGGCTTAGCTCGGGGGAACTCCATTTCTCCCCTTTTTTTTTTTTTTTTTTTTTTTTTTTTTTTTTCAGAGTCTGCTCATTTTTCATTCACCTTTTCAGTTTCTGCTCAATTTTCATTCACCTTTTCAGTTTCTGCTCAATTTTCATTCATCTTTTCAGTTTCTGCTCAATTTTCATTCATCTTTTCAGTTTCTGCTCAATTTCCATTCATCTTTTCAGTTTCTGCTCATTTTTCATTCATCATCTTTTCTGTTTACAAACGACATCTGCTCAGGCTTCACGTCCTTTCCCCACTGATTCGTCTTAGATATTTATGGCTTCTTCGACTTCTCTCTACTGAATATCATCGTCTGTTGTCCTTCATATACGGTAATCAGATTCAAGGTATATCAGTTTTATGTGTTAATTAGGACAGCTTTTGACCTTGTGCAATTCTCTCGGTCTATTAAATTTCTCGGTAATGGCCTAAAAATAAATCCATGTTCAGTTGTTCACAACTATTACCACGAAAGAGTTAAAGTTCATTATGTTTCTTTTATGTTCAGAGTCTGTATTGGTTGTCATGTTCGAGTGATTTTTGCTCTTGGTCTGCTAGCTTTGTTTTGGGCTGTGTGTGTGTGTGTGTGTGTGTGTGTGTGTGTGTGTGTGTGTGTGTGTGTGTGTGTGTGTGTGTGTGTGTGTGTGTGTGTGTGAGAGAGAGAGAGAGGATAGTATTCATGGTAGGGAGAAGAGCAAGTGGTCACGTAGCGGCTGTTGCTCTGATCTATAGACAGCACTGACAGCCTGGCTTGAGAGGTGAGGTATGGCTGGAGGGGGCATGGGGAGATAGGGGAATAACTTGAGAGAGAGAGAGAGAGAGAGAGAGAGAAAATCATAACAGGCAGGGAATGTGTGTGTGTGTGTGTGTGTGTGTGTGTGTGTGTGTGTGTGTGTGTGTGTGTGTGTGTGTGTGTGTGTGTGTGTGTGTGTGTGTGTGTGTGTGTGTGTGTGTGTGTGTGTGTGTGTGTGTGTGTGTGTGTGTGTGTGTGTGTGTGTGTGTGTGTGTGTGTGTGTGTGTGTGTGTGTGTGTGTGTGTGTGTGTGTGTGTGTGTGTGTGTGTGTGTGTGTGTGTGTGTGTGTGTGTGTGTGTGTGTGTGTGTGTGTGTGTGTGTGTGTGTGTGTGTGTGTGTGTGTGTGTGTGTGTGTGTGTGTGTGTGTGTGTGTGTGTGTGTGTGTGTGTGTGTGTGTATTAATTGGGCCGTTACAGGGTTCGGCATTTACAGCAACAGTAATTCTGTTCTAGTAACAAGCTAAGGAAACTAGGCAAAAACATTGTTAAATGGCCGAGGATTTTCTACATGAACTGGCTTTTTCCTAACTCAGTATAGTCACCTGATGGTAGTAGTACACCCACTGAATGGATAGTGGGCGCTCCGTTTACATGTACTATTCGCAGACACAAGAAAAATGTACAAAATATGTCACCGGACTGAAGTGCCTCCTAAGTGAGAGCAACGGCCAAGTTATTGCGGTTATAAAGGTGTTATATGGCAGTCACTACACTCCTACGATGTCCGCCTAATCCTTAAACTCTTGACAGAAGTTATGTTGCAACACCATACATTAACTCAATTACCCGACCAATATGATACTGTATAAATTTGACACTACTGTTTTCACTTCAACTTGGCCTAAAGTTGCTATGTATAAACCTTGAGTGCCTAACAGTAGCAATACATGTAGATTAACACAAGAATATAAGCTGGTCACGAAGATGCGTTATGGTAAATGCTGAGTCCTAGCTTTGTCTTATTCTAGCACATAGTTAGGTGAAATATGCCGCACAAGGACGAAAATCTGGGCCAAGTTAAGGTAAAGGAACTATAGTTTCGCGACAGGATCAAAATAAAGTTGGTCTGACACTCTAGGTTTTTAATTCCGGAAGAAGTGATAGCCGGAAATAAACGTATTCATGGAAACATTAATATAAATTAAGGCTAATCTGAGAACATAGTGTGAACAGATCTCCATCATGATTTTGGCTTAGCTTGTAAAGGATGCAAGTTCCCTCCTCTAACCCCTCCCACTCTCACCTCTCGCTCCATTCTTCCTCTCTCTTACATCCTCACCCTCCCTCACTCCCTCATCCTCATACTCCACTTTCCTTCCCCCATTTCTTCACTCTTCTCTCACTCTACTCTCCCTCCCTTGCTCTCTCACCCCCCTCACACTAACTTCCCTCTCTAACTCCTCCATTTCCACATTACCTCCTCGATAGGAACCTAAGCATCTCACAAGCAGGATATAAACGACAAATCAAGAGACAAGCATTTAGAGACACTATCGGTAACTTTGACCTAAATTATGCGTTATCAAGGGACCAATCTTTTCAAGGAACGCATTCTAGGTGGCATAAGAAACTAAGGAGCAGCTCTTCCACAGCGATACTTAAAAAGAAAAAAACGTAATTTCAATCAATAATATACAAAAATATACTCAGGCATAATGTGCAAAATAAATCGCTAAGGAATAGGTGTTACGAAATCCCCCAAAAAAGGATTACAAACCTTAATTTAGGGAGACAGACGACTCTTTTGCAAATCAGGGCATAATCAGTGAAGAAGTACTAGTGCAATAAGGCAGGAGGCGAATTACACGTGCCATCTGTCAGCTCTACATGATGCCGTCCTTCACCGCTTCGCCTCGCCCCCTCACCTCACCCCTTCTTTACGACGCCCGCCCCTGCCCTCTAACTGCATTATCATTGTCTCAACCCTCACTCTCATTATAGCCAGCTGGGGACTTTATGTGGCAAAACTGAGGCTTTATAAATGGAGAAGGTTAAGTTTGTCTGTGAGTGTTTTGTCTTTCTGTTTTTGTAACTCTCTCTCTCTCCTCCCCCTCTCCCCCCACCCCTCTCTCTCTCTAGCTCAATATGGTTTCTTTCTTTTGACCCCACTGCCTTTACATCACATACCACTCACTCACTCGTTTCTCTTATCCTTCACTCACTCCACGTTATTCCCCCAACCTCTCTCTCACTCTCTTTCTATTGCATCTCCATCCCTTCCTCTCATCAGCAATCTATCGGTTCAAGATTGTCTCTCCTTCCATCTTTCAGTGTAATTATTTTATCCCCTTCATCACGCTCCTACACACACACACACACACACACACACACACACACACACACACACACACACACACACACACACGATATTTCAGGCTTCAGTACTTCACAGTAACTATATATTAGTCTGTTACGTTTTGTGTGTGTGTGTGTGTGTGTGTGTGTGTGTGTGTGAGAGATAAGACACTCGGTATGGCAACGTTCGTGGTTTAAAGATTATTTCAAGGACTCCAGCCTAATAATGGAGTGGAGCCCTTATCAAGTTGCGGCTCCATACACATTTCATCTTTCCATTTTTTAGCTTTGTCAGTCCACTTGCTTCCTGAACTTCCATTACTATACATATATCTAAAGAATTTTTTTTTTGGCAGCACACTCTCACCTCTTTTCTATCCAACTTTTCAATGCAAGCATTAACTGATACTCTCCGTCATTTATATATTAAACAGGTTAATCTGAGGACTGTCTTCCTCAGTATGTATTTCTCTCTGCCTATAATCCCCAGTCTTTCGAATGCAAGGCGTCCAGGCATTTCGAAATAAACTGATCTTGAATACATGTGTGAGTGTGTTTTTTAAGAACATTTCTACGGGCTTACAGCATTTGGTTCTTTACATAAAAAAGGTTGATAGGGACTGAGCATTAGGGGGTGTAGCTGAAAGGCAATTGTGCAAGTTCTTTCTGCGTGACTATATCATTTAAACAGCTTCCACATCATCGCATCTTACCTATGATAGCCAATCCAGCCGAAATTTATATTCTTTTTTTTTGCTGTATTCTTAATCACAGCAAGAGCAATGCAAACAACACGTAATCGGGTGGAAATGGGTAAGGTTTACTACGCAAAACTTGTCGCTGAGGAAGAGGTATTACGAAATCTCTTAAGTTATGGAGAATACGGCCCAATGGAACTTGAAGTAGAATGAAGAACGAAAAAAATAAGTTGCGTTCGAAAGAAAAGAGAAAGAAGAGCGAAAGCATAATAATGGAAGACCGTTAGAGGAGCGATTGCCGAATTTCGTAAATAAAGTTACTACTGCCTTTTTTCTTCTTCCAAGTATATTTAAGTATTTATCACAACTGCTATTTAAAGTTTCATTCTATGTACACTGAACCGATAATCACCATGTCCGTAATAAAGTAATAATGGGTTAAATTCACAGCATTCATTGACACAGCCAACATCACATTTCATTCTGAAGTCCCAATAACTCCTGGAAATGTGTAGATAAAAGAGAAAAAAAAAATAATGGCCGCCACCCTTCAAACACTCGACCTAAAGCGCCTCGCATTCCCCCACACTCACGATAGCTCTTAACCCTCTCGAAGTAGGGATGGAAATAAAAAAATAAAAGATAAGCGCGCGGCTCATCAGATAAATGGATCCCGCTGTTTACCTTTTCAGAACGGGCCAGCCAATCAGAGGCGAGGTGGCGCGGGATTGGCTGCATCGACTTTGATGACATTTTGCGCGGGAAACTACAAATGAGACGCCCCATTTCACCAACTCGGAGATTACATTCCCACCTGTCCTTTGGTTACCTTGTTTTTCCCTGATTTTCCTCGTGATGTTGCATAATTAAGGTGGCAGCTAAGGATTTGGGGTACTATGAGCCTTCAGACGTTGGTGGGAATGTAAATGGTAGAAATATTAGGGTATGGTAATGGAAGATGTAAGGAAACAAGAAGATCAAGGTATTAATGATAAAGGCTTTGCATGTGGAGGATTTGTGTACTGTTTTTGTTATGTTTATCAAACTTACTATTATAAATGAGACAATCAAAACACACACACACACACACACACACACACACACACACACACACACACACAAACACCGCTCGCTGGTGCAGTGGTAACGTTCTCGCTTGCCAACTGCTGGACGGGAGTTCGCGCCTCAGGTTGCGAAAAGTTTCACTGACGAAGTGGGTGGTTACTGTCCCCCTGGAGCAAGGGGATGGGTGTGTGCGTGTGTGAAGGTCACAGCCTTGCCCTTAGATCGGACTATATGAGCTCTCAGCTCCCTTCCGGGAGGGTAAAAAAGCTGACTATCACGACCATCAAGTGATCCTGACCGACCCGGTGAATTACACACACACACACACACGTATACGATCAGACATCGAATGACAGAAAACTCTGAGGAGTTCTGTTTTGTGATATTTGCTGCCCCTTTCCATCTTGCTGGGTTATTTACATCTTAGAAGGCACATACTGTTTGTAATTCGATACTTCACTTACCATAATACACTGCACAGTACTCTGAGAATGTAATGATGTACCGTACTCAAGTTTATCAGCTTGCCTCTTTCGTGATTATTTTACTCCAAGATATTTTCAACATAATTTATTATTATATCTCGTCTACTTGTTCCTGAGCTGCGAGATAAATTTATCTTACGAACATTTTCATCTCTGTGATTTTGATCGTATTCTATCATTTCGGTAATTTTATTTTAAGGGGAGGATATTTACCCCTATCGTATGCTGTCATGATAGTCTTCAGGCAATTCCTGCAGAATACACACATATTATCATCACCTTCACCATCACCCCCACCACCACCACCATTATCCTGTCCCACACTAATGCATATGTGAGTCATACGTACGTACACACACAAATCCATATATCTGATATCCTTGTAATTGCCTACCCTCTTCAGGTGGAAGCCAACCGCGTATAACAACAAATTCGCTCTTATTTACATTCTGGGACTCTCTCTCTCTGGTGTGTGTGTGTGTGTGTGTGTGTGTGTGTGTGTGTGTGTGTGTGTGTGTGTGTGTGTGTGTGTGTGTGTGTGTGTGTGTGTGTGTGTGTGTGTGTGTGTGTGTGTGTGTGTGTGTGTGTGTGTGTGTGTGTGTGTGTGTGTGTGTGTGTGTGTGTGTGTTTGGAAGGTGTAGTACGCTAATAATAATAACACCTATCGAAGGACGACATAAGACAGCTTCATCATGGACCACTTTTTTAGATTCAATATATGCTACCTCATCATCAAGCTTGCGAGGATATTACACTTCCAATACTCTTTTGGCGGAAAAAATAGAAAACAGATAACGTCATTACTCTTCCGTTAATCCAATTCCGTCCTTTTTGTTACTATATATATATTTGTTGTGTGAATATGATGGAAACAATATCAGTGAAATGCAATCCCATTCATAGACTTCATGTTTTGAAAATGAAACTACCGTCTATATATCTACTTACTGAGTCACGCTACATCCTGTGAGTGGTGACCTCTACACACACAGACCTACTGATATTTCTGTCCCTACTCAGTACCGACCCATCTTTGTACGACACGCATCCACTCTCCCATCTTTTCTTTCCATCTTTCTCTCGGTCAATTTCTCCTTCCCCCTCCCAGTCAACCCTTCCTCGTACATTTCATAGCCCCTCATTCCCAATTTACTCTATGTGGCTATTTGAACTTTCTCAATTTCAGTCTTCAAGCTTCTATTTTTTTTTTTTAAATCTGCCTAACCACATCTCTACACGGACACTTAAAAGGTAACTTGTTTCTCCAATTCTCATTCTTGTGTTCCTCAAGCACTGGCCACGTTTCACTCCTGCAGGTTAGTGTAAGAATTAAACCTGCAAGAGTTAAAACAGCATACTCACACCCTGTACACAACTGATCAACTCTGGATATGTCTTTACTGATCTGTCTTGCCCTTTCTCAGACCGACCTCCAGTCTTTCCAAAACAACGTGTTGAGGGGTTTCGAAATGAATATATTTTGATAGTCTCTCTTTTATTAAATTTTATCTGACACTGACAACTTCTTGTAGGCTCTCTGGATTTGGTTCTTAATGTTTGCAGTAAAGGCAGTTCTATGTTTTACTTTCTGCACCAGTCAATCTCAGCCAATAATATTATGTATATCTTATTGCCTTGTACAAACACCATCACTTTGTTCATTCCTACACGCAAGCTACAAGTTTCACCACCAGATATTAATATACCCGTAAAATGTGTGTGTGTGTGTGTGTGTGTGTGTGTGTGTGTGTGTGTGTGTGTGTGTTTCAGGTACATACATACATACAGAGCACCTAATAGAAAGGCTCATCCCATATAAAGAACACACTTCCAGAAATAGCGAATTCAGACCCAACCACTTCGAAATCCTGAAATGTGCACTTTAAGAGATTGGCTATGGTGGAGTTGGGAGGGAGGGGGGGAGGGAAGGGGTGAGGGAGGAGAGGAGAGGGAGGGAGGGAAGGGGTGAGGGAGGAGAGGAGAGGAAGGAAGAAGAGGGGGAGGGAGAAGGGGAGGGGGGGAAGAAGGAAGGAGCGAGAGGAGGGAAGGAGGCAAGGGAGGGAGGGGGAGGCGCTCGGGGTGACAGCTTTATTCGCCTGCAGATTGTGATGACCATTTAATTCTCGTGTCCCTGAGCTGCATGGAAATAGGGTGGGAACGCGCACAAGATGGCTGCTGCAGAGATAGGTACCTCATAAATTTTAAGTGTGTGGAATCTGGCAGTAATAATAGTGATAACAGCGAGAGAGCGACACATTAAACGATCCTGTAAAGAATATCCTCAAAAAGACTAGAGTGTATATTGCTTTTTACTCCCTTGTATTTTGATATGACTGTTTTCCTTCGTGGTTATCTATGACTGTCCACGAGTTTCCTTATACTGTATGCACCTGCTATGGTAAGAGTATAGTGGATTCCTCCTCTGACACTGAACATAACTTTTTTTTTTTCCTCTTAACAACCTCGTTTTTCCCCGCTCCAACAGGGTGGCGCCCGAAAGTAAGTAAAGCAACCGCATTCACTCATATTCACTGTAAGTTGTCGTATGTAAAGATCAGCATAAGACAATTTTTAAAAACCCACAACCAGGCCCCACTGAAATACGGTTTACCCCAGCCACACCACTTCAGGCCTGTTGTTGATTATTGATGAGTCAGTCCCACACAAACCACTTCATGCCAAGATGTTCTGTTCCATACACGCTCTTCACCTTCCTGCATACTCACAACTTTGTAATTTACTACTACTTTCACGTCTTCCTTTCATCTCCTCCTTGACCTCTCATTCTTCTCATTCCAACTAGGCTACTTCTGGTTTGTAAGCCATCTTCATCATCCTTTCTCTCCATATGGCCATACCTCTTGACCAGCCTATCCATGAATAGATCAAACAGCCATGGTTATATAACGCATCCAAGACGCAACCCCACCTATGTTCAAATCACTCACCCTCCTTCCTTCCTTCCTGCTCGTACATACGCAATATTCCTTTGGCAAAGGAAAAAGATACTCGTAGGCCCAAAGGTACAGAAATGACAGTGATTTGATGGATGTGTAGTGCGTCTTTGAATTCGAGGCCTTGGGGGGGGGGGCTAGGATTGCGATTGATGAGTTGAGAGGAAGGATGGGGCTGGATTACAATGTTGTTGTGTTGAGGAAGAGTAGACTGAAATTGTCTGAGCATTTTGAGAGGACTGAGGATGACAACTGGGTGCGGCAAGTGACAAGTGTGAACGTCGGGCGTTGGGCTGCGAGAGGCAGACCAAAAAAAGACCTGGGACGAGGTCATAGAGTGTGACCTCAGGGATAAGGGACTGAACATTGAGGCTGCCAGAGACCGAGGAGCGTGGAGAGCCACCATTAGGCGACCAAGGTCGACGCCTGCAAGCGTGTTGGAGTCTTTATAAACATTACGACACGAAAAAAAACTTCACTGCACTTAAAAATTTTTCCTTCCACTTCACATAAATAACCCTTCAAAGCATCTCTCATCTCGTTTCATGCGCCTTTCCCAACATGCATATGTGCTACATGCAGAGCCCCCTTTTCTCTAAACAGTTCTCGCAGGCACTTCTCAAACACTTGATTCACACACACCCTACCACATTTAAAACTTCCCCTTTCCTCCTTAATATAGTATTCTGTTTGTTGCGGCACTCATCCAATCACCACTTTTCTTAATACCTGATCTGGTTAAGGCGAATAGACTTACACAGCTAACAAAATTCGAGCATATCCTTGTACCACTCTCTCCTTGATACAACAACACAGCACCTGCACTCTATCAGCCTTCATGTACAGTCCAAGTATACACTGAAGAGTCTAATTAACCAGTCCATAGTGTATAACCCGCTTTTATCTTTTATTATACTTTACTTCTTTTAAGGTACGTTTTTGTAGTCTCATCCACGCCTGCTGCTTTATAACATATTTCTCTGCAGTGCTCTCTCTACATGCTCTCTTCCTAGCTTGTCACACCCTGCGACCGTCACAACACGTCCATCCGTATCATGTATATATGATTTGTCACAACAACTAGACCATGAGTGACAGTCAAAGGTTTAAAAAAATATTCACTCCATTACTTTCTCATCATTACCATTTACTACCACTTCACATGCACCCATTACATTCAAAATGCTTATTACTCTCAGGCTCCTACGACTCGCTCTCGACTAACTAAATTCTCTAAGGTATGTCTGGATACAATGGTAGAGTTAATGCTACCCTAAGATTGTTGACTGTGACACCATTAACACAAGCAGACTCCTGGGCTCGTATTCTCGACGCAACACCTTTTCCTGAGAGACTTATTTTGCTTATTACACCTTACTATCCTATTCTGTGTTATAAATCCTTCCAATATCCATACTCTGTATATGTAACGTACAAAGGGATATTGACCTGCCATATCCAAAAACTAAATCGCCTATGTGCTAGGGAACCTCCATACCCGACGAGACAACAGACCCTAGACTCACTCTCAGCTGAATGAAATCCCCTGCAGTCATCGGGAATACAATGCTAGAATTATTCCGACCATGAAGGGACTAATACAGTATATAAAAAAAATGGGACTGTCCCCCTCGAAACTTCATTCGTTTATCACAACACTTAGTTTTAAGGTCATATCCGTTTATGCCAGCGCGCGCGCGCACACACGCACACACACGCGCACACGCGCACACACACACACACACACACACACACACACACGCACGCACGCACGCACGCACGCACGCACGCACGCACACACACACACACACACACACACACCAAGCACAAGAAAATTTCCACAACAAAACACCAAGAAAAACTCCCAATGATATATTTTACCGCGAAAGCTACCGTAGTATGTTCTTATTGACAGGTGATAAATTCTGATGATGCCACAAGACAAACGAGCGCTATGATAAAAGTGAGAATATTTTACGAAATTGTGGGAGAAAAGAAAATTCAGTTTATGGGCAAAAAATGATAGGTGCATTTTACGCTGGTCCTCTAAATAGAAGAAAATATATATGGTTTGATATTTAGACCCTCCCATGCTTGGAACAACTCTGGTATTTTGTTCCAGCTAATGCCAAACGATTTTATTCCGCTGTGTGGGTCAAAGAAGGCCGAGTGTTAGAATCTGGAGGATGACCTTGGACGCTTATATCATCTTTATCTGATACAAAACATCGTCAGAGATGCATAGTCCTTAATACTTGTTTTCCCGAGGGTATATACATCACGTGTCTGTCTACCTTTCAATCTATTTATTATCTATCCGTCTGTCTGCCTACTTATGCTTTTGTGTCTTCGTCTGTCTACATCTGTTTATCTGTCTTCAGCCATTTTATCAACTCGCATAAATTCACGTCTTACAGAACTCTTACCAACTGATGAACATTTCCGGATAAAGATAATATATACAGAATACATCTTATTTTTTCTTTTAAAACACCCTTTCCTGTCAAATACTACATAAAATGTGTGTGTGTGTGTGTGTGTGTGTGTGTGTTGAGTACCAGGCAACAAAAATACTGAGGCTACCAATCCCTTGAAACCGGGGACGTCATTTTTCAAACAATTGTGGGCAGACGAACTCTCTCATGATCGGAACAAATCTAGTGCTTCATTCCGGCTAATGTTACAGTATTTATTCATCTGGGAGTTATTTATAAGAGTCTGGGAGTGTTAATACAGTCACCATTAACTCTCTCACAGCAGGGACAACTCTAGAATTTCTTTAAAGCTAAAATTGCGTTCTCTTATACAGCTGAGTGAGCCATAAACGCATGAGTTAATAAAATATGACAGAGAGACGGCCTATGTATCTTCCCGTATGCTTATATCAATGTCTCCATCTATCTATCTGTTCTGCCTATCTAATTGTATCTATCTATCTACATGTACGTCTTTCTGTCTATCTGCTTATCTATGACCCTACCAGTCTACTTGTATATTCACTGGCCTATTTACAAGTCAGGATATTGTAAACATTTATTTTCGTATTATTTCTCTCTCTCTCTCTCTCTCTCTCTCAATCTAAACGCAGTGGGCCATCAATAAACAAAGCAAGCAATTCTCCACTTTACGATCACCCCTTCCCAAAACGCATCGCTCAGCCCTTTATGCACGAACCCTATTTAGCCACCCTTTTATATTAACTTCAAAATTTATCGTTCACTCCCCTGTTTCATATCTCTACGTCTATGGCAAGTTTCGTTTCGTCCACGTTTCATAATTGCCTGTTTAGTTTTTTCCTTTTTGTTTCGTTTCCATTACGTGTTTCATATCTTTTAGTTCAGTTTTGCTTTTTTTCACATATTATCGTTCACTTATTCGCAATTTTCACGGTTGAAGGACGGATGGGCGGATGGAACTTTCGGGCGCATGTCACTGGAAGGGGACGAAGAAAAAAGAAACGCTATGAGAGAGAAAGAGAGAGAGAGAGAGAGAGAGAGAGAGAGAGAGAAAAGTAGGGACAGAAAAATAGAGGTAGATACAGATAGACAGGTAAACAGAGACAGACAGACAGACAGAAGTAAATTTAATGAGGGAAAACTCTCAGGGGTGGGTAGTTTAAGGAATTTATTGAGGCATAAAAATATAAAATGGTAATTAAATTGATCGATTAATTGCTGCGTGTGTGTGTGTGTGTGTGTGTGTGTGTGTGTGTGTGTGTGTGAGAGAGAGAGAGAGAGAGAGAGAGAGAGAGAGAGAGAGAGAGAGAGAGAGAATGAATTTATAATAGACAAAATTGAGAGGCGGAATATCAGAGGGTGGTTTTTGCCGTGGTGAGGGTGAGAGGGGCAGAGAGAAAAAAAGAGGGGGAGTGAGTGTGAGTGAGAGGAGAGAGAGAGAGAGAGAGAGAGAGAGAGAGAGAGAGAGAGAGAGAGAGAGAGAGAGAGAGAGAGAGAGAGAGAGAGAGAGAGAGAGAGAGAGAGAGAGAGAGAGAGAGAGAGAGAGAGAGAGAGAGAGAGAGAGAGAGAGAGAGAAGGAGGAGAGATAGGAAGGGAGGAAGGTGGAGAAGGATAGGGAAGGAGGAAGGTGGAGAAGGATAGGGAAGGAGGAAGGTGGAGAAGGATAGGGAAGGAGGAAGATGGAAAGGAATAAGGAGGGAGGAAAGTAAAGATGTTGGAAAGTACACAGGGAGAGGGAGGGAGGTAGAGAAGGTGAGAGAGGGAGGTAGAGATGGAGAGAGGGAGGTAGAGATGGAGAGAGGGAGGTAGAGATGGAGAGAGGGAGGTAGAGATGGGAAGAGAGGAAGGTCAAGAAGGAGAGAGTAGAGAAAGGGAAAAGAAGGAAAAGGAAAAGCAGGGAGTGCAGTGAGGGAAGGAGTGTCATGCATTATTAAGTGGGCAGTATATGCATGGGAGTGATGCGTGTACGTGGCTATGTGGCTTGGGCATGCCTGAATCAATGTTTCATATACTGATCAATGTTTTATATACCGGTACACTTCCGTATTGTAGATATGCTAATGTGTTTTAAGCTTAGAGCAGAGGATCTTAACCTTTTTCCCTGTACAGACCCCACTGAAATGCCCACGATGTCCCCATACCCCATTCGCCAGTTTGCCAAAATCATCACCATACCCACTGGGTGCCAGTATAACTTCAAAAGACGCCAATAGCTTGGTTATACTTTACTTATAGATAACTAGCAATAGAGCAGGAAAGAATATCATTAATATTTTATCTTGTTAGTTTGCAAATGACTTATTTTACTTATTCAAAGAACGAGTCCCAACCCCCTGATTTTGGTCCCCATACCCCCACGGGGTATGGGGACCCCCCGTTAAGAACCCTTCGCTTAGAGTGTATGCCTGTGTGTGCGTCTGTTCTTTAGATGTGAGAGCCACTGTATTATATATAAATACAATATATACCGTTATATATATACCTTTATTCTACACACACACACACACACACACACACACATATATATATATATATATATATATATATATATATATATATATATATATATATATATCTATATATATATATATATATATATATATATATATATATATATATATATATATATATATATATATATATATATATATATATATATATACACACACACCAGAGATCCAGAGAGAGAGAGAGAGAGAGAGAGAGAGAGAGAGAGAGAGAGAGAGAGAGAGAGAGAGAGAGAGAGAGACTTGGGGAAGAAAAGTCGTTAGTGATAAATTTTAGATAAAAACTAATATAAAAAAGTCTTCAGAACCAGACAACATATACCGGTAAATGAGAAAGAGAAGTATTTACAGACTGGCATTATAGTCCAGTTTAAATGTAACAGAACTTAAGTCCGTGAACACAAAAACAAGTAAAACAAAAGCATTCGAGGGCCGAATGCTAATCGCTCGCCAAAATATGTCGTTGGCTAAGGTACAATCTACCTACAAATCAAACTGGAGACATTTTGGCCACACACACACACACACACACACACAGTGGTAAAAACTATATCGCCTCGCCCTGTTAAAGGCGGGGGATAAAAATTCACAAATCTCTAGAGAATTCAGTCACCGCGGTTCACAAAGAGCCAATCCATATCAAATGCAACAAAAGCATTCGGGGGCCGAATAGATGAGATATTTTGGCAACAGATGCACACACATACAAACACCAACAAAAGCCATACTGCCTCGCCTTGCTAAAAGTGGACGATAAAAATTTGCAAAACTCTACGGAATTGTCAACGCGTTTCACAAAAAGTCAGTCCATTTTAAAAATATATACTGCGACTGGTATTCGGTCGTTCTTTATCAAATCCTCACCAAAAGTAATAGGCTTCTGCACATCCACATATATAGTTGCAATTTCCTGAAAGGTTGATGAAAATTCGTACAAAACTTTTCGAGATATTTTGGCAACAGATACATACACGCGCAGACACACACATCTACAAAAACTAGATCGTCTCGCCTTGCTAAAGGTGGGCGATAATTTGGTTGTTGCGTACATTCAGTATATGCATCATTCATCTTCGGGTATCGAAGCGAGAAAATAGCCTACTGTTAAAAAACAAAAAATGGCTGTAAGTAGTCTCAGACAGTTAGCAGGCTTTTGGCAAGGAAAAGATGAGGCTATGGGGAGGAGAGATGATACTTCATGAAGTGGAACCGATAAAAAAAAAAGAAAAAAAAAAGAAAAAGAAAAAAAAACACGACTGTTTCAGAAATTAATGGAAAGTGAGTCAGGCAATGGGCCGGGATATCTCGTTGGGTTTTCATCAAGGGGCCACTAATGTGGGTTTTTATCGTACCGTTCCCTGGGAGACTTGCATTGTTTTATATCGTTAACATTTTTGTTAATGCTTTGACAAGAAGTTGCAATCTCTAAACTAACTGTAGGAAGAAAGAGGAAAATGCATATGCTTATGAGAGCGTGCTGGCCTACTCTTAGTGCGAGTGAAAAAGAAAGAGATAAGCAAAGAAGGCTGGCCAGATGATGTCCTGATGTTTGGTAAGAGGAAGTTTCATCTCTTACCATCACCTGTTTCCCACACACTTTGGAAGTATTGCTCCAGTGGTGGTGGCAGTGGGGTTGGGGGGGGGGGACTGGGCTTGGCGGGTGGAGGAATAGCAAACGTGTACTATAAATTGAAGTATATACCAGTATGAGGCAGTATAAGGTGGGGTATTTCAAGTGTGATTTATGTAGATGACGCTGTATTGCTTGCTTACTGAAACAGCGGCTTTTGTAGTGTGACAGAGGTTTATGAATACTTATGAATGATGACAGCCTGTATGGAACGGAATTATAGTCTTGGATAAAGTGGAGGTTGATCAGAGAAAAGGTGAATGATAGTGTATTACAACAGTGAAAGGAGACAAACTTGAAGTGGTGGAAGAATGAAGTGACAAAAATTGATGGAAGTGTGAAAATGAGGTAGTATAAGGAAGAAAAAGACTGGTGCTATGAAGGTTTAAAAGTGGAACAGGAAACAGAGAAGAGAGACTGCGAGATGATTGCCTGAGAGAGTATTAGTTTTCACATTAACGTATGAGTAGGAGGCAAAGGTATGAAAAGATTATGAAGTCTAGAGTGAGAGTACTAGAAATGCGACTGCTAACCTCTTCAGTTTTATCATATCTCACTGTATTACAACTACTATCACTATTATATTCACCGATTTTATTCAGCTCTAGTACTGATGATCTCACTAAGGCTTTATTTTTCGCTTTCAGTTCAAAAGTCATGATCAAAGCTAAGCAAAGTCGTTATAGGATAGCATAAAACACGTCCTCAGAGTGAACGGATTACGAAATGAGGGGTGCATGGATGGAGCTGGATGTGATATATAGATATTTGTGAAGGATGTGGTGTAAGGATGGCTACTGACTGAAGGGTGGAAGAGAGAGTGATTAGATATACGAGAGGAGGAGAAAAATTAATCGCTAAGAAAGAGGTGTTGCGGAATCGCCTAATATACAAGACTAAGCCCTAATCTCATCCTTACACACACACACACACACACACACACACACACACACACAGTGTATGGTACCATCATGTGCACCTCGAGGGGACGGAAAATGGAGGGGCCTAAGTCAGTCGTGCAGTAAATTACCTATGAGGTTTTTTGGCTACTCTCTCTCTCTCTCTCTCTCTCTCTCTCTCTCTCTCTCTCTCTCTCTCTCTCTCTCTCTCATTATCCGTTGTCTAAGCTCCTCCTCCTATTCTTCCAGCCTCGTCATGCCTTTCCTTCCTCCATTCCTCCTTTTTTCTTTCTTTCATTGTTTCATATATTTCATTCGTTCCTTCAGTCATTCTTAAAGTTTATCTGTTCAGTTACTTCGTCTTTCTTTTATACTTTTTTTTTCTGTCTTCCTCTTTCGTCCATATACTTCCCCTTTCCCGCCTCTCTCTCTCCTTTTCTTGTAATCTTTTTATTCCTCCCACCTCAAACCTTCCCTCCAGCCTCTGCCCTCTTTTCCCGACCCTTCCTTCCTTATTCCTTCGTTCCTTCTTGCTTTCTCCCTACCTAACCTCTTTCCATGCTTTTATCTTTTATTCACGTTCTATATCCATCTCTTCCTTTTCCTTCTTTCGAAATAGGTTTTTCTTTCTCTTCCTTCTTCCATTTTTATTTTCCTAATTCATTTTTTCATTTGGTTTATCCCGTCTGTCTGTATGTCTGTCTGTCACATACATGCACGTACGTACAGATTACTCTTCCATATTCGTTTTGTCTGTGTCTGTCCGTCTGTGTCTGTGTCTGTCTGTCTGTGTCTCTTTCTCTCTCTCTCTCTCTCTCTCTCTCGTCCCTCCATCACCCTGGCAGAGTCTCAAGTCATATATCTCACACTATCTGGCTATCTCCTCCTCTCCCTCCCTCCCTTCATTCTCTCCCTTCCTCCCTCCACCCCTCCCTCACTTCCTCACGCATAATCTTCCTCCACACCTCCCTCCCTCTCCCTCTCTCACTCCTTCACGCATATCTCCCACATTCTCCTCGCCTCCCTTTCATCATGCGTACTCTCTCTCTCTCTCTCTCATCCTTCCTAGATACTCTGTCTTTCTCTTCCTTTCTTCCTTTCCACACTTTCGCAATGTCTTCTCTATTTTTCTCCTTCATTTTCCTTCCCCCCCTCCCTCTCTCTCTCTCTCTCTCTCGTCTGCCCTCCCCTTCTCTTTTTCTAATTCCTCCTCCCCGCGTCCTTTCTCATCAGTCAATCAAGTTTGTCCTTCCTCTCCCTTTTCCCTTTCCCTCCTCCAGGCGTTTCTCTCTCTCTCTCTCTCTCTCTCTCCACCTTCCGTTTCCTCCCTCTCCTCTTCCTTGCTCCCTTTTATTCTTCCTATATTATAATTTTTCCTCATCAGCCTCCCTCATCCATTTCCTTCACCCCCCCATTCTTCCTTCCCTTTCATTCTACCTGTCTTTTCTCCCCTTCGCTTCCTCTCTCCCTCCCTTTCTACATCCTCTCTCCTTCCCTTTCACCCTCTTTTCCTCCACCAGTTTTTTCTCTCCCTACCTTCTTCCTCCTTCCCTACCTCTTTTCACCTTCTCTCCCCTTCCTCCTCCCTCCATCCATCCATCCCTCTTCTCTCTCATTCACTCCCTCTGTCGTCTTCCTTCGTCTCTTCCTTATTCCTTCACCCACTCCCTCTGTCTTCTTCCTTCCTTACTCTCTCTCTCCGCTTCCTCCCTCCTTACCTCCTCCTCCTCCTCTCCCTTCCTTCTTTTCCTTTTCCTCTGCCTCTCTCTTTCTCCCTCCCTACCTTTCCCCTTCTCCCTTCCCCCTTCCAACTTGTCCCTTTTCCTCCAAGTTTTTTCTCCTTTTACCCCACTCCCTTTCTCCTCTTACTCTTTCCCCTCCTCCCTCCCTCCTTCACATATCTCTCCCCCACTGACTCCCTTTGTCCTCTTCTCCTTTCAATTCTCCTCCTTCTCTCTACCATTATCCCGCATTCCCTAGTTTTACACATACATACGACGTCCTCTCTCTCTCTCTCTCTCTCTCTCTCTGTATTATGTATGTCTCTTTTACACAAACATTAGCGAGTATATGTGACGGACTGAAGTTATAATTTTTCATTTTAACTGAACACTAGAACATAATGCAAGTCACGAAGAAGTGCTCTGGAAAGGATGTAGTACCGAAGCAATGTTTTTCTACCAATGAGCTACGTGGAATAAACTACAAAAGGACGAACATCAAGACCAGGTTAAGGTGAAGAACTACAGAAATGTGCATATCCCCTTCGGTCAGAGGACGTATCAGTGTAGTTAAAACTTGGTAAGTGCCAGAGAGGAACGCCTTCACACGGTGGCACTGACATAACAGGGCGGCTACGCTGTCAGGGCACACCATCGTCCCTAAGCTCCCTCCCTATCTCCCGAAAGAAGGATGGTGGACTGCAGGAGAGGGGAAAATTCAGTACGAAGACCACTGGGTTCCTGTTCAGATGGGCCTACTACTACTGCTGTTACTGCGACCACCACCACCACCACTACTACCACTACCACCACCTACCACCGCTACTACTGCTGCTACTACCACAATCTTTACCACCTTAAGCTGATGCTATTCACCGTAATAGGAGACCTTTAATGTGGAACGGCATTTATCTAACCCTTCCAGAATGAAACGTCTCCAATGAAGAGAACAAAAGAATATCGTGGTAGCAAAAAAGGAATGTGTTTAGTAATGCAAGGAGTTAAACTGACGATCGCTGTAACTACCATACTCATATTTATCATTAGTTGGAATAAAAGGCTGGAATAATAATGATGATGAATCGGTTGGAGATGGTGGTGGCGATGGTGATGATCATGAAACAGGGTCCATCAACACCGACGTGGGTTCGATCCCGGGTCAAAGGGATCACTGGTCTACTGCCCCAGAATCTCTCTCTCTAGATAGATTGAGAGAGAGAGAGAGAGAATGGAGCAGCAGGAGGAGGAGGAGAGGTGTAGGAAGGAGCAAAGAGGAGAGATCTCGGTAAAACTGCATAAAGAAGGTGTTGGTGCTCACATAAACGACCTCTGTAACTGCTGACCATTATGACTCAAAATTATACCCTTTATAAAGACAGTGGAGAGGTATATGAGAGAGTGGGATGTGAACTGGGGGCAGGGCAGTGAAATGGCGGGGGACAGGGTGACGTGGAGGCGATCTGTTTGTGGCCACCCCGTATAAGGGATTAAGGCGTCTGGTAATAGATAAAGACAGCACTCATATACTTAACCCATTCATTAGAGGACGCATTTTTCATTGTAATTACCTACTACCTCATGATTTTAAAGTTACATTACTCAATTCTACACTCTGTTCACTTTAACTGAGCGTAATATTGCCGTCTCTCTACCTTGAAGAATGAGATATAGCAAGCGATTAACATTAAAATATAGCGCTAGTCACGAAGAAGTGGTATGGGATGAAAGCAGAGCTGTATCATGCGGCCGTACTACAGGAAATGGGCTAAAAAAAAAAATTCTCGGCCAAGTTAAGGTGAATGAAGTATAGGACAAGGAGTAGGTGAAGGCGATATCTAACCACGTAAGTTTAAGCAGTCATCCCTAAAGTGAATACAAACGCCTGAAGGTAGCAAAAATAGGCCTACATTAATAAGACGCTAGCCTACCTGATGCATGGGGTTAACGTGCGCTCTCTCACTCTCTCTCTCTGTGCTGAATAAAATCGCTTAGCTTTAACAGGGCTACTACAGACATCCCATCCGGAGACCTAATGATGGAAGTATTATCATATTGAGGTTTCTTTAACTCCCTCTGCTACATAAAATCACTTAATATTTGATGGAGTACAATTCTACAGATATCCTGATGTTTGGTAAATGGTGACAGTATTCTCTTCCATTCCCCCAGTCCTCCCACCCCGGAACCCCCACTCAGGCAATATATACCATCCCTATCCCCCCACCTACTCCATTACAGTTCATTCCTCCACCCAAACCCCCCCAACCCTCCACCTATTCCACCACAGTTTTTTCACTCACCCAAACCCTCTTCCCCCACCTATACAATACCATCCCTATCCCCCCCCAATCCCATCCATTCATTCATTCCACCACACCCTCATCTCCCCACTCATTCCACCACAATACTGTAACTCACCCACTCCCCCCTACCCACCAGCAACCCCACCCTCTCCCCCACCCCCACTTCATTATACATAACTACACAAGTACCTTATTTTACTGCACTTGTTTGAGGGTAACTTGTTTAGTGGGTAGTAACTCTCTCTCCCTCTCTCTCTCTCTCTCTTCCACGCTGCGTTCTCTTCCTCTTCCTTTCAGTCTCCATTTTCTTCCTTGTTTGTCTTTCATATCCCTGTTCTTTCTTCTCCCTCCCTCCCTCCTTCCCTCCCTCCCTCTCGTTTTCTTCCATTCGGTTTATCACTCGTTTTCTGTCACTCATGCTGCTCATATTTCTCCGACGCTTTTCTCCTTTACTCCCTCCCCCCCTCCGCTCTCTCTCTCTCTCTCTGTCTCACATGCGTCCTGGTATCAATAGTTCCACTCAACAAGGATTAAGACATAGATAAATAGGTAGGTAGGTAGGTAGGGAGAGAGAGAGAGAGAGAGAGAGAGAGAGAGAGAGGCCACTATCTCTCAGCAATGCCAGTCACGACTCAACTTTTCACACCAACTTGCACAGTAAATTTCCATCGCCAGTATTTCCAAGAGTTGATATTAATTCCCAGCCCGGGGGGGGGGAGGGGAGGGGGGGAGGGGAGGGAAGAGGGACGGAGAAATGAAGGGAAGAAGACGAAGAGGTAGGGGAGTGAAAGAGGGAGAGGAGGAGAGTGAAAGAAGGAAATAAGAGAGGGAAAATTGAGGAGGACAAGTGGAGGAAAGTGACGGAGGAGAGGAGAGGGGAGAGGAGGAAGGGGGTGGGTGAAATGGGGGAGAGGGGGAATAAGGAGGGGGAAGAAAAGGAAATGAGGGGGAGGGAAAGGGGAAGGAAGATGAAAGTGCAAGGGAGGGTGAAGGAATAAAGGTGAAGGGGAGGAAGAAGCGGATATAAGGGACAAACGACTTCATGGGAGGGGAGGGGAGGGGAGGGGGAGATGAAGTGGGAAGACAGAAGAGGGGAAATGTGAGATACAGGGCGAAAGGAGGGGGAAATGAAGTGGTGGATGAAGGGAATGGTTCTCAGTCTTTAAGAAGGGATGCGAAAGAGGAGGGGAAATAAAGGGAGAGAGACAAAAGGTAATGAGAGGGGGAGGATGAATCAGAGGGGTGGGGAGGGGAGGGGAGGGGTAGCGAGGAAGGAGGGAAGGGAGGGGAAGAGTGGAGGTTTGGAGCGAAGCATGGAGAGAAGGAGATGGGACGGAGAAGGGAAATGAAGGAAGGGGAGATGGAATGGGGAAGGGAGAAGGAAATGATGGGGGGGGATGGGGAAGAAGGAAGTGAAGGATGACGACAGGTGAAGGGGAGAGGAAAGGTTGAGTTGGGTGAAAGGTGAAAGGAGGTGAAGAGGGGAGAAAGGCAGGGAAGGAAGGATGGAGGGTGAGGGGAGGGAAGGGATGGAGGAAGAAATGAGAAAGAGTGAGAGAAGATGAGGAAGTGAGAGGAGAAGAGGAAGGGTGGGGGAGCTGAAGTGAAGAGATGAGGGATGGAGGGGACAAGGGAGGGAAATGAGGGGACGAGAAGAGCTTGTGAGTGAGAGAGAGAGAGAGAGAGAGAGAGAGAGAGAGTACCGTTCATCCCTACTTCGTTGTTAAGTGTGTGGTAGCCGTATGTGAGCAGATATGTGTACATTATTTTATAAGTGTAGTTAAAGATATGCCTTAAGTTTTGAGAGAGAGAGAGAGAGAGAGAGAGAGAGAGAGAGAGAGAGAGAGAGAGAGAGAGAGAGCGCCCGCGCACACACACACACACACACACACACACACACACACACACACACACACACACACACACACACTCTCTCTCTCTCTCTCTCTCTCTCGTGACGGAAGAGGGAAGGAAATTCGTCATCTTCAATAGCTCGAGGCGAAACGGAGGCCAGGTGTTTGAGAGAGAGAGAGAGAGAGAGAGAGAGAGAGAGAGAGAGAGAGAGAGAGAGGCGTGGTTTGTTTTGCTCTTGACCTTGCACAAAAAAATAAATAAATGAACAAAATTAGGGTCCTGAAACCATAGAGAGGAAGATAAAGAATTTCTCACTTTCTTTCTTTCTTCCCAACACTTTCCACTTTGGTGTTGTTCCTTCATTTCATCAATCATCTTCAAACTTCGTACACAGGTTCATTGTGAAAAAGCCTCGGATATATTTTTTCATTTTTCTTTTTCGATTTTGGCTTCTTTTTTTTTTTGGGGGGGGGAGGCAAATATCAATCCATACAGACGCACACATCTTGGGATCTTGTGTTCTTCTGTGTTGATCTGTCAGGGCAATTTGAACAGATATATTGGCTTTGTATGTCTGTGTGTTGTAGTTAGGTGTAGGCCATTTTGCATTCCCCCCATCTCTCTCTCTCTCCTGTCCTTCACCTTCCACCCCTTCCTTCCCGATCTTTTCACCTCGCACCTCTCTCCCTCTCCCTCCCACCTTCCCCTCCGTATTTATCTCCAGTTCCTCGTTGCCCTTCCTCCTTATCTCCGATCCCTCCTCCCTCCCCCCTCTCAACTTCCTCTCCCCTTCAGCCCCCCCTCAACTCCCACTCAAACTCCATGCATTCTCCCTACTCCCCCTTCCCCTCTCCTTCCTATCCCATCCAATGCTCCTGCTCTTTTCTTATACTCTCACACCCCTTCACCGCCTCCTCCCTCACACTCTCTCTCTCTCACTTTTATCACACTCCCCTTCCTCTTCTCCCCATATACCCATCCTCTCCCCTCCCCCTCTCCCCTCTTCCCCCATTATCTCCCCCACTGAAGGTGTGAAATCAGGAGACCTATCACCGTGGATTTTTTACAGAGACTCTCGGGGCCTGGTGTTGCTTTGTCTTGCTTCGTAGCAGGGTGGAGAATGGAGTGCATTTTTTAGCGTTATTCTACTTGTTTTGTGTCCTCTGCTGCTGGTTAAATTAATAATGCCACTACTACTAACACTACTACTACAACCGCTACTACTACTACTACTACTACCACCTCCACTACCGTTACCACAAGTACCACTACCACCCCCACCCCCACTACTATTTTCTTCTGCCCGATTTTATCATTATTCCCTCTCTAAACTCTTCTTCCTCTCCTCGTTCCTTTTCCTGTTTACCTCGTTCTCTCTCTCTCTCTCTCTCTCTCTCTCCTATTCTTTATTTTCCTCTTTTCTTCTTCTTCCTCTTCCTCCACTTAGACTACCTCCTCTTCTGCTCTTTCTCCTCTTCCTCGTTTTTCTGTTTCCCTTTCTATATTTTCTCTTCCTCCACATGTCTTTTTCCTCCTCCTCCTCCTCTTCCTCCTGTTCTCCTCCTCCTCCTCCTCCTCCATGTCTCCTCTTCCATGTCATTACCTTCCGTCTGATTATCGGAGATTGCTTCACTGCCACAGGGGTGATGGTGGTAGTTGTGGTGATGGTGGTAGTTGTGATGATGGTGGTAGTTGTGGTAGCTGCTGTGGTTGTTGAGGTGGTGTTTGGCGCTGGTAGTCTGGTTAGTAGGAGTAGGTTTGGTTGACGATGGTTGCATCTGTGGTGGTTGGTGGTGGTAGTT
Source organism: Coenobita brevimanus (assembly GCF_032717465.1). Lineage (NCBI taxonomy): Eukaryota > Metazoa > Arthropoda > Malacostraca > Decapoda > Coenobitidae > Coenobita > Coenobita brevimanus. Next base: position 28,541,632 of record NC_137043.1, on the reverse strand, counting down.
GTGGTGGTTGGTGGTGATTGATGTGGTTGGTGGTGGTAGTTGTGGTGGTCGGTGGTGGTAGTTGTGGTGGTCGGTGGTGGTAGTTGTGGTGGTCGGTGGTGGTAGTTGTGGTGGTCGGTGGTGGCAGATGTGGTGGTTGGGGGTGGTAGTTGTGGTGATGGTGGTGGTTGTGGAAGATGGTGGTGGCTGTGGTAACGGTGGTAGTTGTGGTGATGGTGGTAGCTGTGGTGATGGTGGTAGTTGTGATGGTGGTAATTATGGTTAATGGTGGTAGTAGTGGGTGTTCTTGACGCGGTGTTTGACGCTGGTAGTTCAGGTTAGTAGAGGTAGATTTGGTTGACGGTGGATGTTGGGGTGGAGGTAGCTGTGGTGCGAGTGATGGTGGTAGTTGTGGTGGTTGCTTGATGAGATGTCTAGTGCTGACAGTTGTGTGGTGGTAGTTGTGGTGAATGGTGGTGGTAGTTGTGGTGAATGGTGGTGGTAGTTGTGGTGAATGGTTGTGGTAGTTGTGAAGGTGGTAGTTGTGGTTGATGGTGGAAGTTGTGAATGACAGCGGTAGTTGTGGTTAACATAGTTGTAGGCGACAGTGATAATTCTGAATGATTGTGGTAGTTGTGACTGAAGTGGTATTTGTAGTAGCTGTGGAGGCTGCTGAGATGATGATGTACTGTAACAATAAACCTAAATATTACTCTCAGAAAAGATGTAATAATTACATGTTTCGTCTGTACGTGGCTGAGGAAAGGTGTGTGTGTGTGTGTGTGTGTGTGTGTGTGTGTGTGTGTGTGTGTTAATATCCTACTTGATGTTATTTCCATCATCATAATAAGGATAGTTTAAAAAAAATAACGTGGTGGTGATAATTGTGGTGGTGGTGGTGAAGGTGATAACTGCGGTAGTGGTGGTTGATTTAATGGTGACAGTTGGTGGTGATACTGGTTGTAGATGTGGTGGGTGTGGTAGTGTGGCTGATGTAGGTGTAGTTGTTCTGGTAGTTGTGGTTGTAATGGTGGCGGGGATGGTGGTAGTTGTGGTGGTAATGAAGAGTAATGGAGTGCTTTACATGGAGCATTTCTCTTACGCTTTCCTCCTCCTCATACTTTCTCTCTCCCTCCGACTCTTTCTTCTCCCCTCCTTGGTTTTTCATCCTTCTCTTTCGGTCTCATTCTTTTTCCGTAATACATATCATTCTCTCTCTCTCTCTCTCTCTCTCTCTCTCTCTCTCTCTCTCTCTCTCTCCACATTCTTTCGTCTTCGTTGGCCTTCTCTCCCCTTTTTTTATCACAATGGTGTTATTTTCCTTTTTCCTATTTTTTTTCCCAGCCCTCCCCTGGCTCGAACTCCCTCTCCTGCTCTGCTCTGCCTTGCCCTCCCCTACCTACCCCACCCTACCCTCTCCTACCCTTTTCAGCCAAACTCTGTCTTCCTTGTACTGTCCGGCTCTACGGTACCTTGTACTGACTTGACCCGCCATGCTTTGATCTGCCTTGCTCTGCAGAAATCTGCTCTACTCTGTCTTGCTCTGCCCTGCATTGCCTTACCTTGGTCTGCCCTACTCTCTCGTGCCCTGCCCTGTCCTGCTTTACCCTCCTCTACAGATGCCCTGTTCTGCATTTACCCTACCCTGCCCTGCCCTTCTATACCCTGCTCTGCCATGCCTCATTTAACCCGTCCAGACCTTAATTTCTTTGCACACCCTTACTTTGATAAACCCTACCCTGTGTAGCGTAGTGCTCTGCCCTACGATGCACTGCTCTACCCTGCCGAGCTATAATATGATCTGCTCTGCCAAGCCCAGTCCCTGTACTGCCCTGCCTGGTGCCTGCTCCATCCTGCTCTGCCCTCCCCATGTCTACTCTTCCCTATCCTACCCTATCTTACCTTCCCTTGCCCTACCCTACTCAATCGTACCCTACCATACACTGACAATCGACCCTCCCCTCATCTGTTCGATTCTGCCATGCTCTACCGTGTCCTACCCAGCCCTATTCTGCTCTGCTCTGTCTTGCCGTACCCTGCGCTGCCGTTCCCTTCCCTACCTTGCCGTATTCTACCGTACCATACTGTACCCTACCCTGTTGTGCCCCAACCCTATCGTACCTTACTCTTCCATGCCTTGCGAAGTCCTGTCCTGCCATACGTGGCCCTACCTGCTCCGCCCTATCCCTCTCTCCCGTCTCCTCCCCTCCCCTATCCCAACCCGCTTGACCCTGTCTTGTCCTGGTATACACTGCTCTGCTCTGCTCTTCTCTTTCCTTCACAGTTTTCTTCTGCTCTTCCCTGCCCTGCCCTACCCTGTTTTGCGCTACCCTCCTCTGCCCTACCTGGCCTTACCCTACACCACTCTACCTTGCCCTGGCCTGGCCTGCCCTTTTTCGTCTTGCCCTGCTCAGGCTTACTTCATCCTCAGAGAAATTACCAATATGCCGGTAATCGAACCCGGGACTCTTAGGTGAGAGCCAGGTTACAAGATTGTGACAACGTGAGTTAACTTTTACCTGGTCGTGGTGTAGTGGTATGCTGCCTGGCTCTCACCTGAGAGTCCCGGGTTCGATTCCCGGCATATTGGTAATTTCTCTGATGATTTTTCCTGTGAAAAAAATACAGGTTCTCTCTTCATTACTTCATCCTGCCTCACCCTACCCTACCCTGCCATACCCCTCCCAACCATACCTTACCCTACTAAGCCTTACCTTGCACTATCCTGCCCTGCCTTACCCAACTCTGCCATTCTCACCACATCTCATCTTAATCTTCCGTTCCTCTTTATCTCTTTCTTTACGTTTTCTTCTATTGCTTCTCTTCCTCCTCTCTCCCTTCTCCTTCCCTTATCTTTTCCTTTTCCTTCGCTCTCCTTTCCCTGCTCTCTCTCCCTTCCCCTCCTGTTCTTCTCTATCGCTTTGTCTTTTCCTCTTCTCCTTTCCCCTCCTACTCCTCCCTTGCCCTCTTCTTTCTCGCTGTTCTTCCCCTTCTCTACCTCTCCTCCTTTTCCCCTTTTCCGACCCTTCCCTTTCTGTCCTTCTCGTCCTCTTCCAATTCCCTTCCCATCACCACCACTCTTCTATTCCATCCTTCCTCCTCCTCCGCTCTCTCCCTCCCCATTCTCACCCCATCATACCTCCTTCCTCGTCATCCCCCCTCTCTCTTTCTCTCCCTCCCTCTCTTTTGCTACCCAACTCACTCCTATTCACACCCTCTCCTCCACCTCCCATTTCCCTCCCCCTCCCCTTCCTCCTCCCTTTCTCAATTCTTCTCCTCACCCTCTCTCTCCAATTCTTTCCCTCACTTTTTCTCTCCACGACTTCCTCTCCCTCAATGTCTTCCCATCCCCTTCTCTCTCCAATTCATTCCCTCTCCCTCTCTCCAATTCTTCCCATCCCCCTCCCTCTCTCTCCAGGTCTTCCCCTCATATTTTTCCCCTCCCCCTCCCATTCTCCACCCATTTCCTCTCCCATTCTTCTCCTCCCCCTCCCACTCTCATTCTTCCTCTCCCCTTCCTACTCTCCTTCTTTCCCTCCTCCTCCTCCCCCTCCCAATCTTCCCCTTCTACTCCCTCTCCCATTCTTCCCCTTTCCCTCCTTCTCCCATTTTTCCTCTTCTCTCGCTCTCACTCTTTCCCTTGTCCTCCCACTCTCATTTCCCCTCTTCCAATCCCTTCTCCTTCCATTCTTTCTCTAGTACTCTGTCTCCCATTTTTCTCCCCCCTTTCCCTCCCCACTTTTTCTCCCCTCTCCTACACCCACTCCTTCCCCCTCTCCTTCTCTCCCATTCTTCTCCTCCTCACTTCCCTCCCTCTCCTTGATCATTCCCTTCTTTTATTCCCTTTCCCTCCCCTCTTCTTCCCCTTCCACCCTATTCTTCTCCCCCTCTCCTCCACCCTATTCTTCTCCCCCTCTCCTCCCCCCTGTTCTCCCACTCCTTCCCCTTCGCCTTCTCGATCTATTCTTCCTCTCCCCTCTTCCCTCCCCCATTCATCCCCTCCCCTCCCCTCCCCTCCCCAAGCCATCAAGCCGGTAATGAGGTTGGTGTGGGGGGAATGCCAAGAGAGAGAGAGAGAGAGAGAGAGAGAGAGAGAGAGAGATGAACAAAAACAGACATCTTTTTCTCTCCTTATCTTCTTTTTGTAATCTTCAAACGCCTTCTGCTTAACACTGTACAACGGGCCTACTGCAGCTGTCCTCTTTTCTTATGTTCTTATGCAGGAAATCAAGCGACAAAAGAAGAGAGAGGAGAGAAGAGAAAGAGGAGGAGGAGGAGATAAGAGACAAGAAGAAAAGTGAGAGAGAAACAGTAGAGAGGGGAAGATAAAGAGAGGCAAGAGGAAAAGTGAGAAAGAAACAATTGAGAAAAGAAGATAAAGAGACAGGAAAAATGAGAAAGAATCAATAGAGAGGGAGGTAAAGAGAGGCAAGAAGAGAAGTGAGAAAGAAACGAGAGAGAGCGAGAGAGAGAGAGAGAGAGATGGAGTAGATGAAGAGTGAGAGGAAGGGGGTGTGAGAGGCAGGGAGGGGGAGGGGAAACGAGGAGAGGTAGAAGGGGAGGGGAGAGGAGTGAAGGGGGAGAAAAAAAATCAGAAAAGACAGAATAAATGATTGTGTGTGTGTGTGTGTGTGTGTGTGTGTGTGTGTGTGTGTGTGTGTGTGTGTGTGTGTGTGTGTGTGTGTGTGTGTGTGTGTGTGGTGAGAGAGAGAGAGTGGTGGCAGGGGAGGGGAAGATAGTAATGAAGAGGAAGATGGGTGGGGAGAAAGGATGGGGTTAGGGGGAAGGAGGAGGGGTCAATAGAGAGAGGAAGGTGAATGAGAAGAGGGATGTGGAGAGAAGTAGGAGGAAAAGGGAGAAGGTGAGAGGTTTAATGGGTGGGGGTGGGGGTGAGGGGTGGGGGTGAGGGGTGGGGGTTGGGGGTGGGGGTTGGGGGTGAGGGTTGGCTGGGTCAGTGCGAGAAGTGAGAGTGGAGAATACTGATTGTTCCCTGTGGTCCCCCCCCCCTTCCCAACCACCATCCACACCCCATCCTCTACACCTACCTACCTACCTACCTACCTACCTACACACACACACACACACACACACACACACACACACATTGCACATTCCTACACGCCACACTACCACACATACTATCACACCTAATACTGCCACACCTCACACCATCATACCTCACATTGTCTTAAATATCGCTGTCACACTTCAAACTACCATATTTCACTCCATCACACTTCCTACCCACACTGCACACTGTAACAACAAACACGCACTACCACACACCACACTGATTGCATCTACTACCCACACAATACACTACCACACCCCACACTGTCACACCAAACACTATCCTCCAAAGATCACACCGCCACACACCACACTGCCTCCCCCCCCCCCCCGCCCATACACACCTCACTTCTACACGACAGAAACTTCAACATCCTCTGTCGTTCTATCTTCCTGTCTATTTTTCAGTTTATGCACCTATCCATCTGTCATTATATATCTGTTACCGATCTGTCTATCCATCTATCTATCTACGTCTGTCTGTCTGTCTCTTACGTACGCAAACTGAAGCTAGGGACTCTTTTATCTATCTTTTTAAGGCGCTCTCTCTCACACTCCGGTAGCGACACATCTACTTTTATCAATGTCTTCCTTACATCATTTATTCTATTTTGTTCCCACTGCCCTTTTCACCCTTTAAAGAGACTGATTTTTTTTTTTTTTTTTTTTGCGTCCATTCATTGCATGGTCGATAACTAGCTTCATGATAAACCCACACCAGCAGATTGAGCCGTTAAACCCAGAGCGTATTCTCTTTCATCTGTTATATGTGCTCTTTGTCGATTAGCTGTAAAGCCAAAATGAAAAAGGATAATCTCTGGATCATACGTTGTCTGTCTGTCCAACCGTCCGTCCGTCCGTCCGTGTGTGTGTGTGTGCGTGTGTGTGTGTGTGTGTGTGTGTGTGTGTGTGTGTGTGTGTGTGTGTTTAAAACTCTGCCGCTGTCTGTGTCTGAGCCTGTCTGTGTGTCTGTCTGTTCGTGTCGGTCTGTCTGAGCCTGTTTTTAACTGTCGCCGTCTCTGTGCCTGTCCGTTCGTCCGAATCTTTAACTGTCGCTGTCTCTGTGCCTGTCCGATCGTCCGAATCTCTCTCTCTCTCTCTCTCTCTCTCTCTCTCTCTCTCTCTCTCTCTCTCCCCTTTTCTCATCGGCACCCCCACCACGGAATAACAACATGCCTTAAAAATATATATATCCCACCTTTGACTTATTCCCTCCTCTTGACCTGTTTGCAGCTCACCCACGTCCTGCCCCCGGGCCTAATCCCACACACCGTACCCTAAATGTTAATGTGTGTGTGTGTGTGTGTGTGTGTGTGTGTGTGTGTGTGTGTGTGTGTGTGTGTGTGTTTTCTTGATGCTTGTGTTTTCGTTCGTCTCACAAATACGCCTCCCAAGTCGCCACACCTTTCGTTTTGGGCTGATTGATTACCTTGCAAGGAGGTGGGTCAGGTAACTAGCAACCACCTCTCTCAGATTTAATATTCAGACCCTTAAAATGATCTTCAGAGCCCCAAACTTTAAGAAGAGTAAGAGTAGCCACCGAAAGACGGGCTCAGAACCAGAACACCAAAGTCACTTTAATATAGGCACGTGTTCTCGGCTTCCAACGCCTTCTTCTGTTCTATCCTTCTCTCACACACTTTATATCTCAGTAACTTATTCTTTTTTAACTGTGATAACCAATGGGCCATACGACTCCTGTTACTTGAACTTCTTGTTATCTATACACTTCAATGACACTACGAAGCGACTTTGATGTGAACGGGCCCTCAAGCCTGTTAGTTTTCGTGATTCGTTTGATAAGTTACAAAATACAAGCAGATAATATTATCCATTTACGTACAAGAAGGAAACTTGGGGAAATGTCAAGCCATTTGCTTGCTAATGTTGCCTCTTCAGTTAATTTCCACTCTCCTCCTGCCAATATCAAGCTTGCTCTCCAGCCCATTGCCCTATCCTTGATCTTCCAAATTAGTACACACACACACACACACACACACACACACACACACACACACACACCACAGCAGCATATTCTAGACACATGACTGAGTTCGTCCTAGTCCTCTCTTACAATTATTTTTCACACCTAATAAAACTGATCTTCACACATCTCAGTATGTAAATATGGTTGAGTCCCCCGTCTGACAGTGTTGGGTAAGGCCACATATCGGGTTTCTGATCACACGTTTCACATGGTTGGTTAGTACGGTACTGAGTATCCCTGGAACGATAGTGTGAGTGACCTAACATCATCAGTGACAACGGCAACGACAATAACGATGACAACAGTAATAATAATAATAAAGTGATAATAATGAATAGCTTTTCCAATTACAACAACAACAACAACAATAATAATAATAATAATAATAATAATAATATTAATAACAACAGCCTTTCCAACATCAACAAAACAACAAAGACACTACTAACAATAGCAATATTCAAAGCGCCACTGAAACAGGAAAACTACAATCATAAATATTATCAGAGAATTCAATCCCCTCTGGTTCCAATACAAGAGAATCGAGGCCTAGGGTATAAGAGGATCAGAGAAGGAGGTTTCGATCCCTTATACGGAGGATCCAGAGACGTATAAAAGGATCCATTCGTTTATCCTTATCCTTTATGGTGATCCTGGGAGGAGAAGAGAGGGAGGGGGAGGAGAGGAGAGGGAGGGGAAGGAAAAGTGGGAGAGAGGGAGGGGGAGGAAAAGTGGGAGAGAGGGAGGGGGAGGAAAAGTGGGAGAGAGGGAGGGAAAAGAAAAATGAGAGGGATGGAGGGAAGGATATGGAGTTGGAGGGGAGAAGGGAGGGATGAAAGATAAGGGCAGTGTGTGGGGAGGGGGGGGAAGGATGGGAGGTAGGGGAAGACGAAGGATGAAAGGGGACAGGGAGTGATGGGAAGGAGGGAAGGACTGGAGGGAGGAAAGGATTGGAGGGGGGAAGGATGGGAGGGGGAAGGATGGGAGGGGGGAAGGAGGGGTACGAAAAGATGGAAGGGGACAAGGAGGAAGGGAAAGGAGAGAAGGTTGGAAGGGAGGGCAGGAGCTACGGGAGACTGGGAGGGAGTAAAGGGATGAGGAGGACAGAAGGAAAAATGGTGACAGGGAAAGATGGGAGGGGGTTGGAGGGACGCAGGGGAAGGATGGAGGGAGGTAGGGAATGGGAGAGAAGGATGAGGTGGATGGAGCGAGGAGACAGAAGAGGAGGAGGAGGTTATGTCAGAGGCGGAAGGGATTGGGGGAGAGAGAGGAGGGAGGAAGAAAAGACAGAAATGGAGGAGGAAGATGTGAGAGGTTGGTGAAAAGAAACAGGAATGGTGTTGAAGGAAAGAGATGGGGAAAGGAGGGGAAGCGAGGATTTGGAAGGGAAGTTAGGGGGAAAAGGGTGTTCCAGGGAGAGGGGGAGGAAGATGGATGAGAGAAGAGGAAGTGATTAGAATAAAGGAGGAGGTGCTGCTGATGGGAGGGAAGGTGGAGAGTGAGGGGAGAAGGAGTTTAACGGAGAGGGGTAGGCAGGAGTGAAGGGAGAGAGGAAGGATGAATTAGAAGAGGGAAATGGAAAGGGAGGAAGTTAAGGTAAGAAAGGAGGGAACACACATGAGAGCCGATTGCAGACAGCGAGGGGGGGCTGGAAGAAAGGAAAAGAAAGACATAGGAAAGGGAAAATTAAGGAAAAAGTTTGACGAACACGAAGAAACGGGGCTGAGGGGAAATGGACGGGAAAGACGAGACTGAGACCAAGCGAAAGGAGGGGAGGGGAGATGGTAGAAGAAGAGAGGAAGAAGGATAACCGAAGTACGATGGAGAAGAGATGGAAAAGAAGAAAGTGAAAAGTAAAGAAATTAATGCCACCTGTCGTCAGAAGAATTTACTGAGGCGAGACTTTAACCACTAGAGATCCTTCTTAAGCTGAATCAAATCGTCTGGTGGTAAAGAGAATTAAATAAAAGACTATGGGGTTGAAAGAGTTAAGAGGGGGTGAAGGAGAAAGGAGAGAGACTAAGAGGGAGAGGACAGGAAGACAGGAGGCCAAATGGGGAGAGGAAGAGAGGAGACTGATATGAGCAAGGGATGAAAAAATGAGGAGAGAAAGAGGAAAAGCCAAACGACGAAAGGAAGAGAGGATACAAAATTAGGAGAGGAAGAGAGGAGACAACATGAAGAGAGGAAGAGAGGAGACAAAATGAGGAGAGGGAGAGAGGAGACAAAATAGGGAGAAGGAGAGATGGCAAAAGAGAGAGGAAGAGAGGAGACAAAATTAGGAGAGGAAGAGAGGAGACAAAATAGGGAGAAGGAGAGATGGCAAAACAGAGAGAGGAAGAGAGGAGACAAAATGAGGAGAGAAACAGAGAAGACAAAATGAGATGAGGAAGAAGCGACAAAATGACGAGAGGCAGAGAGTGATGTTAGGGAGGATGAGGAAAATGGGGGATTAGGGAAATAAAAAGGGAAGAATGAGGGGGAATGGGGAGAAAATGACGGACTTGGTACCATGAAGAACGGGGAAATGGGAATGAGATTTTAATCCCTTCAACACAACGACGTTATATTTAATTATGTTCAGACGCTTTTATTCATATCATATATTAACTATATTATTGACATCCCCTGACGATTTTATCCTGGCAGGGGGAGATTTTTCGGACCAGAGGAGTTAGATACAGCCTTCACTAACCCTTCATAACTCCGGGACTCTCCTACGCTGAATAAAGTCGTCTGGAGATAGAGTGAATTTGAGACAAAAGTTCGAAGGTAGAGGAAAACGCACCTATCAGAT